>NC_135421.1:79115-152639 GCF_051991245.1 Festucalex cinctus | reverse complement strand
TTAACAGGTGCCCAAGCAATTTCATCCTAGAATCATCATCCGGATGCCAAAATAAACTAAATACAGCAAAAGATTTGAGTGCACAACGTTTGGTTTAGGTTTGACAGCCATAATCACCTTTTTATTGCTTTAAATGCGTTTTTAGCGCATGATTGTACATTTGAGCTGAATGTGTCAAAATCTTAAAAATTAACAGGTGCCCAAGCAATTTCATGTTAGAATCATCATCCGGATGCCAAAATAAACTAAATACAGCAAAAGATTTGAGTGCACAACGTTTGGTTTAGATTTGACAGCCATAATCAGCAATTGTGTACATTTGAGCTGAATGTGTCAAAATCTTAAAAATTAACAGGTGCCCAAGCAATTTCATGCTAGAATCATCATCCGGATGCCAAAATAAACTAAATACAGCAAAAGATTTGAGTGCACAACGTTTGGTTTAGGTTTGACAGCCATAATCACCTTTCTATTGCTTTAAATGCGTTTTTAGCGCATGATTGTACATTTGAGCTGAATGTGTCAAAATCTTAAAAATTAACAGGTGCCCAAGCAATTTCATGCTAGAATCATCATCCGGATGCCAAAATAAACTAAATACAGCAAAAGATTTGAGTGCACAACGTTTGGTTTAGATTTGACAGCCATAATCAGCAATTGTGTACATTTGAGCTGAATGTGTCAAAATCTTAAAAATTAACAGGTGCCCAAGCAATTTCATGCTAGAATCATCATCCGGATGCCAAAATAAACTAAATACAGCAAAAGATTTGAGTGCACAACGTTTGGTTTAGATTTGACAGCCATAATCAGCAATTGTGTACATTTGAGCTGAATGTGTCAAAATCTTAAAAATTAACAGGTGCCCAAGCAATTTCATGCTAGAATCATCATCCGGATGCCAAAATAAACTAAATACAGCAAAAGATTTGAGTGCACAACGTTTGGTTTAGGTTTGACAGCCATAATCACCTTTTTATTGCTTTAAATGCGTTTTTAGCGCATGATTGTACATTTGAGCTGAATGTGTCAAAATCTTAAAAATTAACAGGTGCCCAAGCAATTTCATGCTAGAATCATCATCCGGATGCCAAAATAAACTAAATACAGCAAAAGATTTGAGTGCACAACGTTTGGTTTAGATTTGACAGCCATAATCAGCAATTGTGTACATTTGAGCTGAATGTGTCAAAATCTTAAACATTAACAGGTGCCCAAGCAATTTCATGCTAGAATCATCATCCGGATGCCAAAATAAACTAAATACAGCAAAAGATTTGAGTGCACAACGTTTGGTTTAGGTTTGACAGCCATAATCACCTTTTTATTGCTTTAAATGCGTTTTTAGCGCATGATTGTACATTTGAGCTGAATGTGTCAAAATCTTAAAAATTAACAGGTGCCCAAGCAATTTCATGCTAGAATCATCATCCGGATGCCAAAATAAACTAAATACAGCAAAAGATTTGAGTGCACAACGTTTGGTTTAGATTTGACAGCCATAATCAGCAATCGTGTACATTTGAGCTGAATGTGTCAAAATCTTAAAAATTAACAGGTGCCCAAGCAATTTCATGCTAGAATCATCATCCGGATGCCAAAATAAACTAAATACAGCAAAAGATTTGAGTGCACAACGTTCGGTTTAGGTTTGACAGCCATAATCACCTTTTTATTGCTTTAAATGCGTTTTTAGCGCATGATTGTACATTTGAGCTGAATGTGTCAAAATCTTAAAAATTAACAGGTGCCCAAGCAATTTCATGCTAGAATCATCATCCGGATGCCAAAATAAACTAAATACAGCAAAAGATTTGAGTGCACAACGTTTGGTTTAGATTTGACAGCCATAATCAGCAATTGTGTACATTTGAGCTGAATGTGTCAAAATCTTAAACATTAACAGGTGCCCAAGCAATTTCATGCTAGAATCATCATCCGGATGCCAAAATAAACTAAATACAGCAAAAGATTTGAGTGCACAACGTTTGGTTTAGGTTTGACAGCCATAATCACCTTTTTATTGCTTTAAATGCGTTTTTAGCGCATGATTGTACATTTGAGCTGAATGTGTCAAAATCTTAAAAATTAACAGGTGCCCAAGCAATTTCATGCTAGAATCATCATCCGGATGCCAAAATAAACTAAATACAGCAAAAGATTTGAGTGCACAACGTTTGGTTTAGATTTGACAGCCATAATCAGCAATCGTGTACATTTGAGCTGAATGTGTCAAAATCTTAAAAATTAACAGGTGCCCAAGCAATTTCATGCTAGAATCATCATCCGGATGCCAAAATAAACTAAATACAGCAAAAGATTTGAGTGCACAACGTTTGGTTTAGGTTTGACAGCCATAATCACCTTTTTATTGCTTTAAATGCGTTTTTAGCGCATGATTGTACATTTGAGCTGAATGTGTCAAAATCTTAAAAATTAACAGGTGCCCAAGCAATTTCATGCTAGAATCATCATCCGGATGCCAAAATAAACTAAATACAGCAAAAGATTTGAGTGCACAACGTTTGGTTTAGGTTTGACAGCCATAATCACCTTTTTATTGCTTTAAATGCGTTTTTAGCGCATGATTGTACATTTGAGCTGAATGTGTCAAAATCTTAAAAATTAACAGGTGCCCAAGCAATTTCATGCTAGAATCATCATCCGGATGCCAAAATAAACTAAATACAGCAAAAGATTTGAGTGCACAACGTTTGGTTTAGATTTGACAGCCATAATCAGCAATTGTGTACATTTGAGCTGAATGTGTCAAAATCTTAAAAATTAACAGGTGCCCAAGCAATTTCATGCTAGAATCATCATCCGGATGCCAAAATAAACTAAATACAGCAAAAGATTTGAGTGCACAACGTTTGGTTTAGGTTTGACAGCCATAATCACCTTTTTATTGCTTTAAATGCGTTTTTAGCGCATGATTGTACATTTGAGCTGAATGTGTCAAAATCTTAAAAATTAACAGGTGCCCAAGCAATTTCATGCTAGAATCATCATCCGGATGCCAAAATAAACTAAATACAGCAAAAGATTTGAGTGCACAACGTTTGGTTTAGATTTGACAGCCATAATCAGCAATTGTGTACATTTGAGCTGAATGTGTCAAAATCTTAAAAATTAACAGGTGCCCAAGCAATTTCATGCTAGAATCATCATCCGGATGCCAAAATAAACTAAATACAGCAAAAGATTTGAGTGCACAACGTTTGGTTTAGGTTTGACAGCCATAATCACCTTTTTATTGCTTTAAATGCGTTTTTAGCGCATGATTGTACATTTGAGCTGAATGTGTCAAAATCTTAAAAATTAACAGGTGCCCAAGCAATTTCATGCTAGAATCATCATCCGGATGCCAAAATAAACTAAATACAGCAAAAGATTTGAGTGCACAACGTTTGGTTTAGATTTGACAGCCATAATCAGCAATTGTGTACATTTGAGCTGAATGTGTCAAAATCTTAAAAATTAACAGGTGCCCAAGCAATTTCATGCTAGAATCATCATCCGGATGCCAAAATAAACTAAATACAGCAAAAGATTTGAGTGCACAACGTTTGGTTTAGGTTTGACAGCCATAATCACCTTTCTATTGCTTTAAATGCGTTTTTAGCGCATGATTGTACATTTGAGCTGAATGTGTCAAAATCTTAAAAATTAACAGGTGCCCAAGCAATTTCATGCTAGAATCATCATCCGGATGCCAAAATAAACTAAATACAGCAAAAGATTTGAGTGCACAACGTTTGGTTTAGATTTGACAGCCATAATCAGCAATTGTGTACATTTGAGCTGAATGTGTCAAAATCTTAAAAATTAACAGGTGCCCAAGCAATTTCATGCTAGAATCATCATCCGGATGCCAAAATAAACTAAATACAGCAAAAGATTTGAGTGCACAACGTTTGGTTTAGGTTTGACAGCCATAATCACCTTTTTATTGCTTTAAATGCGTTTTTAGCGCATGATTGTACATTTGAGCTGAATGTGTCAAAATCTTAAAAATTAACAGGTGCCCAAGCAATTTCATGCTAGAATCATCATCCGGATGCCAAAATAAACTAAATACAGCAAAAGATTTGAGTGCACAACGTTTGGTTTAGATTTGACAGCCATAATCAGCAATTGTGTACATTTGAGCTGAATGTGTCAAAATCTTAAACATTAACAGGTGCCCAAGCAATTTCATGCTAGAATCATCATCCGGATGCCAAAATAAACTAAATACAGCAAAAGATTTGAGTGCACAACGTTTGGTTTAGGTTTGACAGCCATAATCACCTTTTTATTGCTTTAAATGCGTTTTTAGCGCATGATTGTACATTTGAGCTGAATGTGTCAAAATCTTAAAAATTAACAGGTGCCCAAGCAATTTCATGCTAGAATCATCATCCGGATGCCAAAATAAACTAAATACAGCAAAAGATTTGAGTGCACAACGTTTGGTTTAGATTTGACAGCCATAATCAGCAATCGTGTACATTTGAGCTGAATGTGTCAAAATCTTAAAAATTAACAGGTGCCCAAGCAATTTCATGCTAGAATCATCATCCGGATGCCAAAATAAACTAAATACAGCAAAAGATTTGAGTGCACAACGTTCGGTTTAGGTTTGACAGCCATAATCACCTTTTTATTGCTTTAAATGCGTTTTTAGCGCATGATTGTACATTTGAGCTGAATGTGTCAAAATCTTAAAAATTAACAGGTGCCCAAGCAATTTCATGCTAGAATCATCATCCGGATGCCAAAATAAACTAAATACAGCAAAAGATTTGAGTGCACAACGTTTGGTTTAGATTTGACAGCCATAATCAGCAATTGTGTACATTTGAGCTGAATGTGTCAAAATCTTAAACATTAACAGGTGCCCAAGCAATTTCATGCTAGAATCATCATCCGGATGCCAAAATAAACTAAATACAGCAAAAGATTTGAGTGCACAACGTTTGGTTTAGGTTTGACAGCCATAATCACCTTTTTATTGCTTTAAATGCGTTTTTAGCGCATGATTGTACATTTGAGCTGAATGTGTCAAAATCTTAAAAATTAACAGGTGCCCAAGCAATTTCATGCTAGAATCATCATCCGGATGCCAAAATAAACTAAATACAGCAAAAGATTTGAGTGCACAACGTTTGGTTTAGATTTGACAGCCATAATCAGCAATCGTGTACATTTGAGCTGAATGTGTCAAAATCTTAAAAATTAACAGGTGCCCAAGCAATTTCATGCTAGAATCATCATCCGGATGCCAAAATAAACTAAATACAGCAAAAGATTTGAGTGCACAACGTTTGGTTTAGGTTTGACAGCCATAATCACCTTTTTA
The DNA here is from genome assembly GCF_051991245.1 of Festucalex cinctus. Classification (NCBI taxonomy): domain Eukaryota; kingdom Metazoa; phylum Chordata; class Actinopteri; order Syngnathiformes; family Syngnathidae; genus Festucalex; species Festucalex cinctus. Next base: position 147,295 of record NC_135421.1, on the reverse strand, counting down.
TTGCTTTAAATGCGTTTTTAGCGCATGATTGTACATTTGAGCTGAATGTGTCAAAATCTTAAAAATTAACAGGTGCCCAAGCAATTTCATGCTAGAATCATCATCCGGATGCCAAAATAAACTAAATACAGCAAAAGATTTGAGTGCACAACGTTTGGTTTAGGTTTGACAGCCATAATCACCTTTTTATTGCTTTAAATGCGTTTTTAGCGCATGATTGTACATTTGAGCTGAATGTGTCAAAATCTTAAAAATTAACAGGTGCCCAAGCAATTTCATGCTAGAATCATCATCCGGATGCCAAAATAAACTAAATACAGCAAAAGATTTGAGTGCACAACGTTTGGTTTAGATTTGACAGCCATAATCAGCAATTGTGTACATTTGAGCTGAATGTGTCAAAATCTTAAAAATTAACAGGTGCCCAAGCAATTTCATGCTAGAATCATCATCCGGATGCCAAAATAAACTAAATACAGCAAAAGATTTGAGTGCACAACGTTTGGTTTAGGTTTGACAGCCATAATCACCTTTTTATTGCTTTAAATGCGTTTTTAGCGCATGATTGTACATTTGAGCTGAATGTGTCAAAATCTTAAAAATTAACAGGTGCCCAAGCAATTTCATGCTAGAATCATCATCCGGATGCCAAAATAAACTAAATACAGCAAAAGATTTGAGTGCACAACGTTTGGTTTAGATTTGACAGCCATAATCAGCAATTGTGTACATTTGAGCTGAATGTGTCAAAATCTTAAAAATTAACAGGTGCCCAAGCAATTTCATGCTAGAATCATCATCCGGATGCCAAAATAAACTAAATACAGCAAAAGATTTGAGTGCACAACGTTTGGTTTAGGTTTGACAGCCATAATCACCTTTTTATTGCTTTAAATGCGTTTTTAGCGCATGATTGTACATTTGAGCTGAATGTGTCAAAATCTTAAAAATTAACAGGTGCCCAAGCAATTTCATGCTAGAATCATCATCCGGATGCCAAAATAAACTAAATACAGCAAAAGATTTGAGTGCACAACGTTTGGTTTAGATTTGACAGCCATAATCAGCAATTGTGTACATTTGAGCTGAATGTGTCAAAATCTTAAAAATTAACAGGTGCCCAAGCAATTTCATGCTAGAATCATCATCCGGATGCCAAAATAAACTAAATACAGCAAAAGATTTGAGTGCACAACGTTTGGTTTAGGTTTGACAGCCATAATCACCTTTCTATTGCTTTAAATGCGTTTTTAGCGCATGATTGTACATTTGAGCTGAATGTGTCAAAATCTTAAAAATTAACAGGTGCCCAAGCAATTTCATGCTAGAATCATCATCCGGATGCCAAAATAAACTAAATACAGCAAAAGATTTGAGTGCACAACGTTTGGTTTAGATTTGACAGCCATAATCAGCAATTGTGTACATTTGAGCTGAATGTGTCAAAATCTTAAAAATTAACAGGTGCCCAAGCAATTTCATGCTAGAATCATCATCCGGATGCCAAAATAAACTAAATACAGCAAAAGATTTGAGTGCACAACGTTTGGTTTAGGTTTGACAGCCATAATCACCTTTTTATTGCTTTAAATGCGTTTTTAGCGCATGATTGTACATTTGAGCTGAATGTGTCAAAATCTTAAAAATTAACAGGTGCCCAAGCAATTTCATGCTAGAATCATCATCCGGATGCCAAAATAAACTAAATACAGCAAAAGATTTGAGTGCACAACGTTTGGTTTAGGTTTGACAGCCATAATCACCTTTTTATTGCTTTAAATGCGTTTTTAGCGCATGATTGTACATTTGAGCTGAATGTGTCAAAATCTTAAAAATTAACAGGTGCCCAAGCAATTTCATGCTAGAATCATCATCCGGATGCCAAAATAAACTAAATACAGCAAAAGATTTGAGTGCACAACGTTTGGTTTAGATTTGACAGCCATAATCAGCAATTGTGTACATTTGAGCTGAATGTGTCAAAATCTTAAAAATTAACAGGTGCCCAAGCAATTTCATGCTAGAATCATCATCCGGATGCCAAAATAAACTAAATACAGCAAAAGATTTGAGTGCACAACGTTTGGTTTAGGTTTGACAGCCATAATCACCTTTTTATTGCTTTAAATGCGTTTTTAGCGCATGATTGTACATTTGAGCTGAATGTGTCAAAATCTTAAAAATTAACAGGTGCCCAAGCAATTTCATGCTAGAATCATCATCCGGATGCCAAAATAAACTAAATACAGCAAAAGATTTGAGTGCACAACGTTTGGTTTAGATTTGACAGCCATAATCAGCAATTGTGTACATTTGAGCTAAATGTGTCAAAATCTTAAAAATTAACAGGTGCCCAAGCAATTTCATGCTAGAATCATCATCCGGATGCCAAAATAAACTAAATACAGCAAAAGATTTGAGTGCACAACGTTTGGTTTAGGTTTGACAGCCATAATCACCTTTTTATTGCTTTAAATGCGTTTTTAGCGCATGATTGTACATTTGAGCTGAATGTGTCAAAATCTTAAAAATTAACAGGTGGCCCAAGCAATTTCATGCTAGAATCATCATCCGGATGCCAAAATAAACTAAATACAGCAAAAGATTTGAGTGCACAACGTTTGGTTTAGATTTGACAGCCATAATCAGCAATTGTGTACATTTGAGCTGAATGTGTCAAAATCTTAAAAATTAACAGGTGCCCAAGCAATTTCATGCTAGAATCATCATCCGGATGCCAAAATAAACTAAATACAGCAAAAGATTTGAGTGCACAACGTTTGGTTTAGGTTTGACAGCCATAATCACCTTTTTATTGCTTTAAATGCGTTTTTAGCGCATGATTGTACATTTGAGCTGAATGTGTCAAAATCTTAAAAATTAACAGGTGCCCAAGCAATTTCATGCTAGAATCATCATCCGGATGCCAAAATAAACTAAATACAGCAAAAGATTTGAGTGCACAACGTTTGGTTTAGATTTGACAGCCATAATCAGCAATTGTGTACATTTGAGCTGAATGTGTCAAAATCTTAAAAATTAACAGGTGCCCAAGCAATTTCATGCTAGAATCATCATCCGGATGCCAAAATAAACTAAATACAGCAAAAGATTTGAGTGCACAACGTTTGGTTTAGGTTTGACAGCCATAATCACCTTTTTATTGCTTTAAATGCGTTTTTAGCGCATGATTGTACATTTGAGCTGAATGTGTCAAAATCTTAAAAATTAACAGGTGCCCAAGCAATTTCATGCTAGAATCATCATCCGGATGCCAAAATAAACTAAATACAGCAAAAGATTTGAGTGCACAACGTTTGGTTTAGATTTGACAGCCATAATCAGCAATTGTGTACATTTGAGCTGAATGTGTCAAAATCTTAAAAATTAACAGGTGCCCAAGCAATTTCATGCTAGAATCATCATCCGGATGCCAAAATAAACTAAATACAGCAAAAGATTTGAGTGCACAACGTTTGGTTTAGGTTTGACAGCCATAATCACCTTTTTATTGCTTTAAATGCGTTTTTAGCGCATGATTGTACATTTGAGCTGAATGTGTCAAAATCTTAAAAATTAACAGGTGCCCAAGCAATTTCATGCTAGAATCATCATCCGGATGCCAAAATAAACTAAATACAGCAAAAGATTTGAGTGCACAACGTTTGGTTTAGATTTGACAGCCATAATCAGCAATTGTGTACATTTGAGCTGAATGTGTCAAAATCTTAAAAATTAACAGGTGCCCAAGCAATTTCATGCTAGAATCATCATCCGGATGCCAAAATAAACTAAATACAGCAAAAGATTTGAGTGCACAACGTTTGGTTTAGGTTTGACAGCCATAATCACCTTTTTATTGCTTTAAATGCGTTTTTAGCGCATGATTGTACATTTGAGCTGAATGTGTCAAAATCTTAAAAATTAACAGGTGCCCAAGCAATTTCATGCTAGAATCATCATCCGGATGCCAAAATAAACTAAATACAGCAAAAGATTTGAGTGCACAACGTTTGGTTTAGATTTGACAGCCATAATCAGCAATTGTGTACATTTGAGCTGAATGTGTCAAAATCTTAAAAATTAACAGGTGCCCAAGCAATTTCATGCTAGAATCATCATCCGGATGCCAAAATAAACTAAATACAGCAAAAGATTTGAGTGCACAACGTTTGGTTTAGATTTGACAGCCATAATCAGCAATCGTGTACATTTGAGCTGAATGTGTCAAAATCTTAAAAATTAACAGGTGCCCAAGCAATTTCATGCTAGAATCATCATCCGGATGCCAAAATAAACTAAATACAGCAAAATATTTGAGTGCACAACGTTTGGTTTAGGTTTGACAGCCATAATCACCTTTTTATTGCTTTAAATGCGTTTTTAGCGCATGATTGTACATTTGAGCTGAATGTGTCAAAATCTTAAAAATTAACAGGTGCCCAAGCAATTTCATGCTAGAATCATCATCCGGATGCCAAAATAAACTAAATACAGCAAAAGATTTGAGTGCACAACGTTTGGTTTAGATTTGACAGCCATAATCAGCAATTGTGTACATTTGAGCTGAATGTGTCAAAATCTTAAAAATTAACAGGTGCCCAAGCAATTTCATGCTAGAATCATCATCCGGATGCCAAAATAAACTAAATACAGCAAAAGATTTGAGTGCACAACGTTTGGTTTAGGTTTGACAGCCATAATCACCTTTTTATTGCTTTAAATGCGTTTTTAGCGCATGATTGTACATTTGAGCTGAATGTGTCAAAATCTTAAAAATTAACAGGTGCCCAAGCAATTAAGTGCTAGAATCATCATCCGGATGCCAAAATAAACTAAATACAGCAAAAGATTTGAGTGCACAACGTTTGGTTTAGATTTGACAGCCATAATCAGCAATTGTGTACATTTGAGCTGAATGTGTCAAAATCTTAAAAATTAACAGGTGCCCAAGCAATTTCATGCTAGAATCATCATCCGGATGCCAAAATAAACTAAATACAGCAAAAGATTTGAGTGCACAACGTTTGGTTTAGGTTTGACAGCCATAATCACCTTTTTATTGCTTTAAATGCGTTTTTAGCGCATGATTGTACATTTGAGCTGAATGTGTCAAAATCTTAAAAATTAACAGGTGCCCAAGCAATTTCATGCTAGAATCATCATCCGGATGCCAAAATAAACTAAATACAGCAAAAGATTTGAGTGCACAACGTTTGGTTTAGGTTTGACAGCCATAATCACCTTTTTATTGCTTTAAATGCGTTTTTAGCGCATGATTGTACATTTGAGCTGAATGTGTCAAAATCTTAAAAATTAACAGGTGCCCAAGCAATTAAGTGCTAGAATCATCATCCGGATGCCAAAATAAACTAAATACAGCAAAAGATTTGAGTGCACAACGTTTGGTTTAGATTTGACAGCCATAATCAGCAATTGTGTACATTTGAGCTGAATGTGTCAAAATCTTAAAAATTAACAGGTGCCCAAGCAATTTCATGCTAGAATCATCATCCGGATGCCAAAATAAACTAAATACAGCAAAAGATTTGAGTGCACAACGTTTGGTTTAGGTTTGACAGCCATAATCACCTTTTTATTGCTTTAAATGCGTTTTTAGCGCATGATTGTACATTTGAGCTCAATGTGTCAAAATCTTAAAAATTAACAGGTGCCCAAGCAATTAAGTGCTAGAATCATCATCCGGATGCCAAAATAAACTAAATACAGCAAAAGATTTGAGTGCACAACGTTTGGTTTAGATTTGACAGCCATAATCAGCAATTGTGTACATTTGAGCTGAATGTGTCAAAATCTTAAAAATTAACAGGTGCCCAAGCAATTTCATGCTAGAATCATCATCCGGATGCCAAAATAAACTAAATACAAGAAAAGATTTGAGTGCACAACGTTTGGTTTAGGTTTGACAGCCATAATCACCTTTTTATTGCTTTAAATGCGTTTTTAGCGCATGATTGTACATTTGAGCTGAATGTGTCAAAATCTTAAAAATTAACAGGTGCCCAAGCAATTTCATGCTAGAATCATCATCCGGATGCCAAAATAAACTAAATATAGCAAAAGATTTGAGTGCACAACGTTTGGTTTAGGTTTGACAGCCATAATCAGCAATTGTGTACATTTGAGCTGAATGTGTCAAAATCTTAAAAATTAACAGGTGCCCAAGCAATTTCATGCTAGAATCATCATCCGGATGCCAAAATAAACTAAATACAGCAAAAGATTTGAGTGCACAACGTTTGGTTTAGGTTTGACAGCCATAATCACCTTTTTATTGCTTTAAATGCGTTTTTAGCGCATGATTGTACATTTGAGCTGAATGTGTCAAAATCTTAAAAATTAACAGGTGCCCAAGCAATTAAGTGCTAGAATCATCATCCGGATGCCAAAATAAACTAAATACAACAAAAGATTTGAGTGCACAACGTTTGGTTTAGATTTGACAGCCATAATCAGCAATTGTGTACATTTGAGCTGAATGTGTCAAAATCTTAAAAATTAACAGGTGCCCAAGCAATTTCATGCTAGAATCATCATCCGGATGCCAAAATAAACTAAATACAGCAAAAGATTTGAGTGCACAACGTTTGGTTTAGGTTTGACAGCCATAATCACCTTTTTATTGCTTTAAATGCGTTTTTAGCGCATGATTGTACATTTGAGCTGAATGTGTCAAAATCTTAAAAATTAACAGGTGCCCAAGCAATTTCATGCTAGAATCATCATCCGGATGCCAAAATAAACTAAATACAGCAAAAGATTTGAGTGCACAACGTTTGGTTTAGATTTGACAGCCATAATCAGCAATTGTGTACATTTGAGCTGAATGTGTCAAAATCTTAAAAATTAACAGGTGCCCAAGCAATTTCATGCTAGAATCATCATCCGGATGCCAAAATAAACTAAATACAGCAAAAGATTTGAGTGCACAACGTTTGGTTTAGGTTTGACAGCCATAATCACCTTTTTATTGCTTTAAATGCGTTTTTAGCGCATGATTGTACATTTGAGCTGAATGTGTCAAAATCTTAAAAATTAACAGGTGCCCAAGCAATTAAGTGCTAGAATCATCATCCGGATGCCAAAATAAACTAAATACAGCAAAAGATTTGAGTGCACAACGTTTGGTTTAGATTTGACAGCCATAATCAGCAATTGTGTACATTTGAGCTGAATGTGTCAAAATCTTAAAAATTAACAGGTGCCCAAGCAATTTCATGCTAGAATCATCATCCGGATGCCAAAATAAACTAAATACAGCAAAAGATTTGAGTGCACAACGTTTGGTTTAGGTTTGACAGCCATAATCACCTTTTTATTGCTTTAAATGCGTTTTTAGCGCATGATTGTACATTTGAGCTGAATGTGTCAAAATCTTAAAAATTAACAGGTGCCCAAGCAATTTCATGCTAGAATCATCATCCGGATGCCAAAATAAACTAAATACAGCAAAAGATTTGAGTGCACAACGTTTGGTTTAGGTTTGACAGCCATAATCACCTTTTTATTGCTTTAAATGCGTTTTTAGCGCATGATTGTACATTTGAGCTGAATGTGTCAAAATCTTAAAAATTAACAGGTGCCCAAGCAATTAAGTGCTAGAATCATCATCCGGATGCCAAAATAAACTAAATACAGCAAAAGATTTGAGTGCACAACGTTTGGTTTAGATTTGACAGCCATAATCAGCAATTGTGTACATTTGAGCTGAATGTGTCAAAATCTTAAAAATTAACAGGTGCCCAAGCAATTTCATGCTAGAATCATCATCCGGATGCCAAAATAAACTAAATACAGCAAAAGATTTGAGTGCACAACGTTTGGTTTAGGTTTGACAGCCATAATCACCTTTTTATTGCTTTAAATGCGTTTTTAGCGCATGATTGTACATTTGAGCTCAATGTGTCAAAATCTTAAAAATTAACAGGTGCCCAAGCAATTAAGTGCTAGAATCATCATCCGGATGCCAAAATAAACTAAATACAGCAAAAGATTTGAGTGCACAACGTTTGGTTTAGATTTGACAGCCATAATCAGCAATTGTGTACATTTGAGCTGAATGTGTCAAAATCTTAAAAATTAACAGGTGCCCAAGCAATTTCATGCTAGAATCATCATCCGGATGCCAAAATAAACTAAATACAACAAAAGATTTGAGTGCACAACGTTTGGTTTAGGTTTGACAGCCATAATCACCTTTTTATTGCTTTAAATGCGTTTTTAGCGCATGATTGTACATTTGAGCTGAATGTGTCAAAATCTTAAAAATTAACAGGTGCCCAAGCAATTTCATGCTAGAATCATCATCCGGATGCCAAAATAAACTAAATATAGCAAAAGATTTGAGTGCACAACGTTTGGTTTAGGTTTGACAGCCATAATCAGCAATTGTGTACATTTGAGCTGAATGTGTCAAAATCTTAAAAATTAACAGGTGCCCAAGCAATTTCATGCTAGAATCATCATCCGGATGCCAAAATAAACTAAATACAGCAAAAGATTTGAGTGCACAACGTTTGGTTTAGGTTTGACAGCCATAATCACCTTTTTATTGCTTTAAATGCGTTTTTAGCGCATGATTGTACATTTGAGCTGAATGTGTCAAAATCTTAAAAATTAACAGGTGCCCAAGCAATTAAGTGCTAGAATCATCATCCGGATGCCAAAATAAACTAAATACAACAAAAGATTTGAGTGCACAACGTTTGGTTTAGATTTGACAGCCATAATCAGCAATTGTGTACATTTGAGCTGAATGTGTCAAAATCTTAAAAATTAACAGGTGCCCAAGCAATTTCATGCTATAATCATCATCCGGATGCCAAAATAAACTAAATACAGCAAAAGATTTGAGTGCACAACGTTTGGTTTAGGTTTGACAGCCATAATCACCTTTTTATTGCTTTAAATGCGTTTTTAGCGCATGATTGTACATTTGAGCTGAATGTGTCAAAATCTTAAAAATTAACAGGTGCCCAAGCAATTTCATGCTAGAATCATCATCCGGATGCCAAAATAAACTAAATACAGCAAAAGATTTGAGTGCACAACGTTTGGTTTAGATTTGACAGCCATAATCAGCAATTGTGTACATTTGAGCTGAATGTGTCAAAATCTTAAAAATTAACAGGTGCCCAAGCAATTTCATGCTAGAATCATCATCCGGATGCCAAAATAAACTAAATACAGCAAAAGATTTGAGTGCACAACGTTTGGTTTAGGTTTGACAGCCATAATCACCTTTTTATTGCTTTAAATGCGTTTTTAGCGCATGATTGTACATTTGAGCTGAATGTGTCAAAATCTTAAAAATTAACAGGTGCCCAAGCAATTAAGTGCTAGAATCATCATCCGGATGCCAAAATAAACTAAATACAGCAAAAGATTTGAGTGCACAACGTTTGGTTTAGATTTGACAGCCATAATCAGCAATTGTGTACATTTGAGCTGAATGTGTCAAAATCTTAAAAATTAACAGGTGCCCAAGCAATTTCATGCTAGAATCATCATCCGGATGCCAAAATAAACTAAATACAGCAAAAGATTTGAGTGCACAACGTTTGGTTTAGGTTTGACAGCCATAATCACCTTTTTATTGCTTTAAATGCGTTTTTAGCGCATGATTGTACATTTGAGCTCAATGTGTCAAAATCTTAAAAATTAACAGGTGCCCAAGCAATTAAGTGCTAGAATCATCATCCGGATGCCAAAATAAACTAAATACAGCAAAAGATTTGAGTGCACAACGTTTGGTTTAGATTTGACAGCCATAATCAGCAATTGTGTACATTTGAGCTGAATGTGTCAAAATCTTAAAAATTAACAGGTGCCCAAGCAATTTCATGCTAGAATCATCATCCGGATGCCAAAATAAACTAAATACAACAAAAGATTTGAGTGCACAACGTTTGGTTTAGGTTTGACAGCCATAATCACCTTTTTATTGCTTTAAATGCGTTTTTAGCGCATGATTGTACATTTGAGCTGAATGTGTCAAAATCTTAAAAATTAACAGGTGCCCAAGCAATTTCATGCTAGAATCATCATCCGGATGCCAAAATAAACTAAATACAGCAAAAGATTTGAGTGCACAACGTTTGGTTTAGGTTTGACAGCCATAATCACCTTTTTATTGCTTTAAATGCGTTTTTAGCGCATGATTGTACATTTGAGCTGAATGTGTCAAAATCTTAAAAATTAACAGGTGCCCAAGCAATTAAGTGCTAGAATCATCATCCGGATGCCAAAATAAACTAAATACAGCAAAAGATTTGAGTGCACAACGTTTGGTTTAGATTTGACAGCCATAATCAGCAATTGTGTACATTTGAGCTGAATGTGTCAAAATCTTAAAAATTAACAGGTGCCCAAGCAATTTCATGCTAGAATCATCATCCGGATGCCAAAATAAACTAAATACAGCAAAAGATTTGAGTGCACAACGTTTGGTTTAGGTTTGACAGCCATAATCACCTTTTTATTGCTTTAAATGCGTTTTTAGCGCATGATTGTACATTTGAGCTCAATGTGTCAAAATCTTAAAAATTAACAGGTGCCCAAGCAATTAAGTGCTAGAATCATCATCCGGATGCCAAAATAAACTAAATACAGCAAAAGATTTGAGTGCACAACGTTTGGTTTAGATTTGACAGCCATAATCAGCAATTGTGTACATTTGAGCTGAATGTGTCAAAATCTTAAAAATTAACAGGTGCCCAAGCAATTTCATGCTAGAATCATCATCCGGATGCCAAAATAAACTAAATACAACAAAAGATTTGAGTGCACAACGTTTGGTTTAGGTTTGACAGCCATAATCACCTTTTTATTGCTTTAAATGCGTTTTTAGCGCATGATTGTACATTTGAGCTGAATGTGTCAAAATCTTAAAAATTAACAGGTGCCCAAGCAATTTCATGCTAGAATCATCATCCGGATGCCAAAATAAACTAAATATAGCAAAAGATTTGAGTGCACAACGTTTGGTTTAGGTTTGACAGCCATAATCAGCAATTGTGTACATTTGAGCTGAATGTGTCAAAATCTTAAAAATTAACAGGTGCCCAAGCAATTTCATGCTAGAATCATCATCCGGATGCCAAAATAAACTAAATACAGCAAAAGATTTGAGTGCACAACGTTTGGTTTAGGTTTGACAGCCATAATCACCTTTTTATTGCTTTAAATGCGTTTTTAGCGCATGATTGTACATTTGAGCTGAATGTGTCAAAATCTTAAAAATTAACAGGTGCCCAAGCAATTAAGTGCTAGAATCATCATCCGGATGCCAAAATAAACTAAATACAACAAAAGATTTGAGTGCACAACGTTTGGTTTAGATTTGACAGCCATAATCAGCAATTGTGTACATTTGAGCTGAATGTGTCAAAATCTTAAAAATTAACAGGTGCCCAAGCAATTTCATGCTATAATCATCATCCGGATGCCAAAATAAACTAAATACAGCAAAAGATTTGAGTGCACAACGTTTGGTTTAGGTTTGACAGCCATAATCACCTTTTTATTGCTTTAAATGCGTTTTTAGCGCATGATTGTACATTTGAGTTTGAGTTTGAGTTTGAGTTTGGTTTATTAAAAGGACAGTGTACAGTAACATTAAAAAGATGGCTACACCAGATTTAGCAATATGCTAATTTCCATCTGTAGTCCTCATAAAATAAAATTACATAACAGTTAAAAACTACATACATACAACATACGGAGCACCAAAATTACATTCAACTAACATATGAAGTGTCAGATACACAATACAGCATTGTTAAATTACATATCCTATAAGATAAAAGAGGCAGAATTATACACAACATCAATTTACAAATCTATAACACGCGTAAAATACATAAATCGTAGAGGTAGTAGTTATGTTTGCTATTGAAGCAGCAACAGTTATAGTTGTGGCTGTGTCCATCAGACGGTACCCACTAGGGTATCGTCTGATGGACATGTACCCAAGTACTAAAAGTGTGGACAGGACTGATATTCAAGGAGCCAGCCTTTGACTGCGCGTGAAAAGTTATTAAAATTGATGTTATTTTTCATGTGGTCGGGGAGCCCGTTCCACTCTTTAATAGCTTTATAAGAAAAGACTGATTGAGAAAAAACAGACTTTCTTATTGGGATGTTGCAATCACCCCTCACTGCAGACCTTGACACCCTGTTTGTTGATTGTGATCGCAGATTTACAAATGTTTTTAATGGGGGTGGGGCTGCGTCATTAAGAATTTTATGCACCAAACAGATATTAGAATACCTGATAAGGTTATCGAAGCTTAACATATTATGTTTTACAAGTATATTACAATGGTGGTGTCTCATTGGCTTTTTATCAAATATTTTTAGAGCTTGATTATATAATGTTCTGAGAGGTTTTAAAACAGTTTGTTTAGCCTGAGACCATGATGACAGGCAATACAAAATTTGTGAAATAATCATTGCATTGAAGTATGATTTTGCTGCTTCCAAGGATAAAGCATCCCTAATATGTTTAAAGTTTGAAATATTAAATTTTAATTTACGGCATACTGCTTTAACATGATTATTAAATTTAAGTGTAGGATCTAAGGACACACCTAGATATTTAACCTCTTCGACATTTTGGATCATAAAATTATCAGCAAATATGTTTGGGGGAGCGTTTGGGATTGTTCTGTTAGAGAAGTACATAGCAATAGTCTTCTCTGTGTTCAGTGTGAGGTGGGACTTGTTCAGCCACTCAGTTGCTTTAGTCATTACGCAGGATAACTTAGCAGCAACTGAGCTTGCATTAGGACCGTGAGTGAAAAAAACAGTATCATCCGCGTACATCAGGACATTTACGTCATCACAGACAGAGGGAAGATCATTAATATACAAGCTAAAGAGCAGTGGCCCCAATACAGATCCTTGGATTACCCCTGTTGTGCATGGTCTAGACTGTGAGATTTTATCATTAATTTTAACACACTGAGATCGGTCTACAAGATATGATTTAAACCAGCTAATGGTGTTTCCAGAAAGATTAAAACTCAACATTTTTGACAATAACACTGAGTGATTAACAGTATCAAATGCCTTTCGTAAGTCCAAAAAAATGGCACCTACCACCCCTCCCTTATCCAGGCTGAGTTTAATTACCTCAAGAAGGTAACAACAAGCTGTTTCAGTGGAATGTTTGGGTCGAAAGCCAAATTGCATAGGATGCAACATATTTCCATTATCAAGGTGCTTAATTAGCTGTTCAGCAACAATCTTTTCAATTACTTTAGAAACTATCGGGAGTATACTAATAGGTCTATAATTCTTAATATCCTTTCTATTTCCTGATTTAAAAATAGGAGTTACGATTGCAGATTTGAGGGAGGAAGGAAACACATTTTCTCGAAATGATTGATTGATTACATGTGTTATTGGCCCTAAAAAGACATCTTTATAGTTCTTTAATAGAAGCAGGTCAAGTCCCCACGAGTCTTTGGCTTTTGAATTTGGAAGAGATGAGATAGTTTTAATAACCTTATCTTCATCAACACATTCCAAGTCCAGTGCGGCTGTTAGAGGTGGCTGAAGTCCTCCTGGGGAACCACATACTGTAGTCCCAACAGACACTGCCGTTGATGGTAAGTGTGGATCTGTATTTGAAGGTTTGCTCAGCATGAGGATCGAAGACAGAAAGTAGTCATTAAACATATTTGCAACCGTTAGACTGTCCTTTGTAGTAGTTTGCATTGTAGATGTAAGCGCATCATTGCAAGAATTAAGATGAAGTTCTATGGGTCCAGGTTCAGTCTTCCGTTCTCTCCCAGATAAATTGTCAATACATTTCCATATCATTTTACTATTCCCTTTGGCTTGTTTTATTATTTCAAGAAAGAAGTCAGCTTTGGCTCTCCTGAGCTGGCCTATTACTTTATTTCTGAGGCTTTTGTAGATCAGCCGGTCAGTCCCCAACCTTGACTTGAGGAACTTTTTAAGAGCTGCATCTCTATTTTTCATTAGAAGCCATAACCTCTCGCTAAGCCATGGTAAGGTTCTCTTGCTTTTAAATTTTCGCTGTTGTATTACAGTAAATTTAGAAAGGATTTTAGTTATTGCATTCTTTAGTACACCACAGGCCTGCTCGGTGTCTTGGCCACTAACTAAGTTGTTTCGAATAGTTGTTTTTATTTCAATATCCAAAAGCTCCCTGTCACGCTTTGGGATAAATGATGTAAAAGTTTTTCCTCTATTTTGATTTCTATAACGGGTCTTCGAGAGTTTCCTTGAGACTAACGTTAGGTTATGGTCTGATAACCCTGTTATTAGATTATAAGTTTTATTAACACGATCTGGTTTATTAGTAAATATTAAGTCTAGTAATGTTTTTGTTGAGCTGGTTATTCGAGTTGGATTCTTAATCAGCTGAGTTAGATTAAACTGTTTAGCAAGAAGCCTCATTTTGCAGGAGCGTGTATTATCTAGCCAATTTAGGTTGAAGTCACCCATAATAATAGTTTCCTTATTGCTGCAATCTTTAAGAACATCCTTTAACATGTCAAAAAATACTTCCTTCGCATTTGGTGGCCTATATAATATTAACACATTAAAGGACATTTCAGGGGATAGGCTAATGGTGGCACCCACACATTCCAGGCCACTATGGGAAATATTAATCTGTTTACATTCTATATTATTCTTAACATATAGTAACACACCTCCTCCTTTTTTATTTGGTCTATCTCTTCTAAATAAATTGTAATTCGGCATATTATAGATGCCTGCTGACGTATTTTCTGTCAACCATGTTTCAGACAAGCCTAGATAATCTAAGTTTGAATCATACAATAATTTTTCTAGTTGCTCAGCTTTGGATGGGAGGCTTCTTATGTTAATATGTCCACCAAGGACCCCCTTTGGTTTTGCTTCGGGGTCCCAAAGAATTTTTGCGTGATTGACAGTTTGTAAAAGTTTAGTTTGTCGTTGTCTATTTGTTACCTTACAGGTTGTAAATTTGGGAGGTGTAGTATTCTCAGTGTCTAGTTCGCTGTTCCTGGCCGCTAGTGCTAGCGAACGTAGCTCGGGATTCGGCCCGCGGCCTCCAGCCCATAGCTGTTCCTCTGACGACGGACCACAGCCCGGCGTCAAAGGGCGCGGTCCCGGTGCTGGCCCACTGCTCGTCGCCAATTGTCGAGAATCTGGCATCGGCCCGCCGCTCGCCACCGAAGGTCGTAGTTCGGATATCACCACGCCGCCCGCAGCCAGCTGTCGCGGCTCCATTGCCGTTGCCCTGCCCGTCGCCGAAGACTGCGGCGCCGGTGCCAGCCTGCACCTCTCCGCCGATTGTTGCAGCTCTGGTCGATCCGACGTCGGCCATAGGCCAATAGCCGGTGGATGGAACGGGCCGGGTGACACGACGGTTTGGCGACAGATAGATCCTCCGCGGCTGGGTGCGGGTACGGAACGCCGATGAGTGAGCAGGTCCCCCGGCACTTCCCGACACGACGCCAACAGCTGGTCGGTCCACAGAGCATCACTGCCCGGTTCCAATACAGGGAGAGGTAGCATCTGCTTAGCTCCGGCGTCGAAAGGACTCGCCCGCCCCACGGAGCCGACCTCGGGCTCAAACGTGGTCGGACCGGGATTAAGATGGATATCCCCGGCCAAAAGAAGCAGCACCAGGAGCGCTTTGGAAGCGCTCGTTCGGCCCTGACTTGAAGACGATCTACAGTAAGTTCCATTTGCATTGCTTTTGAACCAGGACGCAGACCAAATGGAGTATAGAGTACATCGTCCATGTCCCAACATATAAAGTTTGGGTAGTTCGCCATTAGCGGGATTAATGAATGTCTCCGTATATGAACAATTCCAGGTTAAAAAGTTCCAAGTTAAAAAGTTCAGAATTAGGATAAATTGCAAAATACAAATGCCGTTAGTGGAGCCCAACAAGGCACACCTGACCTCGGCGGCCATTTTTCCATAGCAATTTTGAGCTGAATGTGTCAAAATCTTAAAAATTAACAGGTGCCCAAGCAATTTCATGCTAGAATCATCATCCGGATGCCAAAATAAACTAAATACAGCAAAAGATTTGAGTGCACAACGTTTGGTTTAGATTTGACAGCCATAATCAGCAATTGTGTACATTTGAGCTGAATGTGTCAAAATCTTAAAAATTAACAGGTGCCCAAGCAATTTCATGCTAGAATCATCATCCGGATGCCAAAATAAACTAAATACAGCAAAAGATTTGAGTGCACAACGTTTGGTTTAGGTTTGACAGCCATAATCACCTTTTTATTGCTTTAAATGCGTTTTTAGCGCATGATTGTACATTTGAGCTGAATGTGTCAAAATCTTAAAAATTAACAGGTGCCCAAGCAATTAAGTGCTAGAATCATCATCCGGATGCCAAAATAAACTAAATACAGCAAAAGATTTGAGTGCACAACGTTTGGTTTAGATTTGACAGCCATAATCAGCAATTGTGTACATTTGAGCTGAATGTGTCAAAATCTTAAAAATTAACAGGTGCCCAAGCAATTTCATGCTAGAATCATCATCCGGATGCCAAAATAAACTAAATACAGCAAAAGATTTGAGTGCACAACGTTTGGTTTAGGTTTGACAGCCATAATCACCTTTTTATTGCTTTAAATGCGTTTTTAGCGCATGATTGTACATTTGAGCTCAATGTGTCAAAATCTTAAAAATTAACAGGTGCCCAAGCAATTAAGTGCTAGAATCATCATCCGGATGCCAAAATAAACTAAATACAGCAAAAGATTTGAGTGCACAACGTTTGGTTTAGATTTGACAGCCATAATCAGCAATTGTGTACATTTGAGCTGAATGTGTCAAAATCTTAAAAATTAACAGGTGCCCAAGCAATTTCATGCTAGAATCATCATCCGGATGCCAAAATAAACTAAATACAACAAAAGATTTGAGTGCACAACGTTTGGTTTAGGTTTGACAGCCATAATCACCTTTTTATTGCTTTAAATGCGTTTTTAGCGCATGATTGTACATTTGAGCTGAATGTGTCAAAATCTTAAAAATTAACAGGTGCCCAAGCAATTTCATGCTAGAATCATCATCCGGATGCCAAAATAAACTAAATACAGCAAAAGATTTGAGTGCACAACGTTTGGTTTAGGTTTGACAGCCATAATCACCTTTTTATTGCTTTAAATGCGTTTTTAGCGCATGATTGTACATTTGAGCTGAATGTGTCAAAATCTTAAAAATTAACAGGTGCCCAAGCAATTAAGTGCTAGAATCATCATCCGGATGCCAAAATAAACTAAATACAGCAAAAGATTTGAGTGCACAACGTTTGGTTTAGATTTGACAGCCATAATCAGCAATTGTGTACATTTGAGCTGAATGTGTCAAAATCTTAAAAATTAACAGGTGCCCAAGCAATTTCATGCTAGAATCATCATCCGGATGCCAAAATAAACTAAATACAGCAAAAGATTTGAGTGCACAACGTTTGGTTTAGGTTTGACAGCCATAATCACCTTTTTATTGCTTTAAATGCGTTTTTAGCGCATGATTGTACATTTGAGCTCAATGTGTCAAAATCTTAAAAATTAACAGGTGCCCAAGCAATTAAGTGCTAGAATCATCATCCGGATGCCAAAATAAACTAAATACAGCAAAAGATTTGAGTGCACAACGTTTGGTTTAGATTTGACAGCCATAATCAGCAATTGTGTACATTTGAGCTGAATGTGTCAAAATCTTAAAAATTAACAGGTGCCCAAGCAATTTCATGCTAGAATCATCATCCGGATGCCAAAATAAACTAAATACAGCAAAAGATTTGAGTGCACAACGTTTGGTTTAGGTTTGACAGCCATAATCACCTTTTTATTGCTTTAAATGCGTTTTTAGCGCATGATTGTACATTTGAGCTGAATGTGTCAAAATGTTAAAAATTAACAGGTGCCCAAGCAATTTCATGCTAGAATCATCATCCGGATGCCAAAATAAACTAAATACAGCAAAAGATTTGAGTGCACAACGTTTGGTTTAGATTTGACAGCCATAATCAGCAATTGTGTACATTTGAGCTGAATGTGTCAAAATCTTAAAAATTAACAGGTGCCCAAGCAATTTCATGCTAGAATCATCATCCGGATGCCAAAATAAACTAAATACAGCAAAAGATTTGAGTGCACAACGTTTGGTTTAGGTTTGACAGCCATAATCACCTTTTTATTGCTTTAAATGCGTTTTTAGCGCATGATTGTACATTTGAGCTGAATGTGTCAAAATCTTAAAAATTAACAGGTGCCCAAGCAATTTCATGCTAGAATCATCATCCGGATGCCAAAATAAACTAAATACAGCAAAAGATTTGAGTGCACAACGTTTGGTTTAGGTTTGACAGCCATAATCACCTTTTTATTGCTTTAAATGCGTTTTTAGCGCATGATTGTACATTTGAGCTGAATGTGTCAAAATCTTAAAAATTAACAGGTGCCCAAGCAATTAAGTGCTAGAATCATCATCCGGATGCCAAAATAAACTAAATACAGCAAAAGATTTGAGTGCACAACGTTTGGTTTAGATTTGACAGCCATAATCAGCAATTGTGTACATTTGAGCTGAATGTGTCAAAATCTTAAAAATTAACAGGTGCCCAAGCAATTTCATGCTAGAATCATCATCCGGATGCCAAAATAAACTAAATACAGCAAAAGATTTGAGTGCACAACGTTTGGTTTAGGTTTGACAGCCATAATCACCTTTTTATTGCTTTAAATGCGTTTTTAGCGCATGATTGTACATTTGAGCTCAATGTGTCAAAATCTTAAAAATTAACAGGTGCCCAAGCAATTAAGTGCTAGAATCATCATCCGGATGCCAAAATAAACTAAATACAGCAAAAGATTTGAGTGCACAACGTTTGGTTTAGATTTGACAGCCATAATCAGCAATTGTGTACATTTGAGCTGAATGTGTCAAAATCTTAAAAATTAACAGGTGCCCAAGCAATTTCATGCTAGAATCATCATCCGGATGCCAAAATAAACTAAATACAGCAAAAGATTTGAGTGCACAACGTTTGGTTTAGGTTTGACAGCCATAATCACCTTTTTATTGCTTTAAATGCGTTTTTAGCGCATGATTGTACATTTGAGCTGAATGTGTCAAAATGTTAAAAATTAACAGGTGCCCAAGCAATTTCATGCTAGAATCATCATCCGGATGCCAAAATAAACTAAATACAGCAAAAGATTTGAGTGCACAACGTTTGGTTTAGATTTGACAGCCATAATCAGCAATTGTGTACATTTGAGCTGAATGTGTCAAAATCTTAAAAATTAACAGGTGCCCAAGCAATTTCATGCTAGAATCATCATCCGGATGCCAAAATAAACTAAATACAGCAAAAGATTTGAGTGCACAACGTTTGGTTTAGGTTTGACAGCCATAATCACCTTTTTATTGCTTTAAATGCGTTTTTAGCGCATGATTGTACATTTGAGCTGAATGTGTCAAAATCTTAAAAATTAACAGGTGCCCAAGCAATTAAGTGCTAGAATCATCATCCGGATGCCAAAATAAACTAAATACAGCAAAAGATTTGAGTGCACAACGTTTGGTTTAGATTTGACAGCCATAATCAGCAATTGTGTACATTTGAGCTGAATGTGTCAAAATCTTAAAAATTAACAGGTGCCCAAGCAATTTCATGCTAGAATCATCATCCGGATGCCAAAATAAACTAAATACAGCAAAAGATTTGAGTGCACAACGTTTGGTTTAGGTTTGACAGCCATAATCACCTTTTTATTGCTTTAAATGCGTTTTTAGCGCATGATTGTACATTTGAGCTCAATGTGTCAAAATCTTAAAAATTAACAGGTGCCCAAGCAATTAAGTGCTAGAATCATCATCCGGATGCCAAAATAAACTAAATACAGCAAAAGATTTGAGTGCACAACGTTTGGTTTAGATTTGACAGCCATAATCAGCAATTGTGTACATTTGAGCTGAATGTGTCAAAATCTTAAAAATTAACAGGTGCCCAAGCAATTTCATGCTAGAATCATCATCCGGATGCCAAAATAAACTAAATACAACAAAAGATTTGAGTGCACAACGTTTGGTTTAGGTTTGACAGCCATAATCACCTTTTTATTGCTTTAAATGCGTTTTTAGCGCATGATTGTACATTTGAGCTGAATGTGTCAAAATCTTAAAAATTAACAGGTGCCCAAGCAATTTCATGCTAGAATCATCATCCGGATGCCAAAATAAACTAAATATAGCAAAAGATTTGAGTGCACAACGTTTGGTTTAGGTTTGACAGCCATAATCAGCAATTGTGTACATTTGAGCTGAATGTGTCAAAATCTTAAAAATTAACAGGTGCCCAAGCAATTTCATGCTAGAATCATCATCCGGATGCCAAAATAAACTAAATATAGCAAAAGATTTGAGTGCACAACGTTTGGTTTAGGTTTGACAGCCATAATCAGCAATTGTGTACATTTGAGCTGAATGTGTCAAAATCTTAAAAATTAACAGGTGCCCAAGCAATTTCATGCTAGAATCATCATCCGGATGCCAAAATAAACTAAATACAGCAAAAGATTTGAGTGCACAACGTTTGGTTTAGGTTTGACAGCCATAATCACCTTTTTATTGCTTTAAATACGTTTTTAGCGCATGATTGTACATTTGAGCTGAATGTGTCAAAATCTTAAAAATTAACAGGTGCCCAAGCAATTAAGTGCTAGAATCATCATCCGGATGCCAAAATAAACTAAATACAACAAAAGATTTGAGTGCACAACGTTTGGTTTAGATTTGACAGCCATAATCAGCAATTGTGTACATTTGAGCTGAATGTGTCAAAATCTTAAAAATTAACAGGTGCCCAAGCAATTTCATGCTAGAATCATCATCCGGATGCCAAAATAAACTAAATACAGCAAAAGATTTGAGTGCACAACGTTTGGTTTAGGTTTGACAGCCATAATCACCTTTTTATTGCTTTAAATGCGTTTTTAGCGCATGATTGTACATTTGAGCTGAATGTGTCAAAATCTTAAAAATTAACAGGTGCCCAAGCAATTTCATGCTAGAATCATCATCCGGATGCCAAAATAAACTAAATACAGCAAAAGATTTGAGTGCACAACGTTTGGTTTAGATTTGACAGCCATAATCAGCAATTGTGTACATTTGAGCTGAATGTGTCAAAATCTTAAAAATTAACAGGTGCCCAAGCAATTTCATGCTAGAATCATCATCCGGATGCCAAAATAAACTAAATACAGCAAAAGATTTGAGTGCACAACGTTTGGTTTAGGTTTGACAGCCATAATCACCTTTTTATTGCTTTAAATGCGTTTTTAGCGCATGATTGTACATTTGAGCTGAATGTGTCAAAATCTTAAAAATTAACAGGTGCCCAAGCAATTAAGTGCTAGAATCATCATCCGGATGCCAAAATAAACTAAATACAGCAAAAGATTTTAGTGCACAACGTTTGGTTTAGATTTGACAGCCATAATCAGCAATTGTGTACATTTGAGCTGAATGTGTCAAAATCTTAAAAATTAACAGGTGCCCAAGCAATTTCATGCTAGAATCATCATCCGGATGCCAAAATAAACTAAATACAGCAAAAGATTTGAGTGCACAACGTTTGGTTTAGGTTTGACAGCCATAATCACCTTTTTATTGCTTTAAATGCGTTTTTAGCGCATGATTGTACATTTGAGCTCAATGTGTCAAAATCTTAAAAATTAACAGGTGCCCAAGCAATTAAGTGCTAGAATCATCATCCGGATGCCAAAATAAACTAAATACAGCAAAAGATGGTAACGCTTTATATTAAGGTCCTATTAATAAGCATTAATAAGAGTTAATAAGAATTAATAAGTGTTAATAAGTCCTTTATATGATGCTTATTAAAATTAATATGTGTTTAATAATCTACATTAGTGTTAATAATGTGGTTAAGGTCCTATTAATAAGCAATAATAAGAGTTAGTAAGATTTAATAAGTGTTAATAAGTCCTTTATATGATGCTTATTAAAACTATTATTTGTTTAATAGTCTACATTAGTGTTAATAATGGGATTATAACAGTTATACGAAACACTTAACTGAGCTTCTTGCAGCTACTGGATCTAAAGCAAGAACAGTGTCTTATGAAGACTAATAAATCTTTATAGATGCATTATTAAGCTTTTAATAAACACTTAATGAGATTTCTGCAGCTACTGGATCTAAAGTGAGAACAATGAATTATTAAGGCTTATAAATGTTTGTAAATGCATTATTAAGCCTTTAAAAACAGTTAACTCGCATTCTGCAGCTACTGGATCTAAAGCGAGAACAATGCTTTATTAAGGCACATTAATTATTAAGGTTTATTAATTACACACTTAATAATTGTTACCAATGGTTTCAACACTTCCACATCTGGAATAAACACAAAATGTGATTATGGTTGATACAATACTGAAGAAAAAATACAAAATAATACAGTTGTTGTAACAGTGAACTCAGAACTGGTCATTTATTGCTGTTGCAGTCAAGTTAAAATGACATTTTTCACAACATGTATTAGTGAGCTTTAAAGGCATTTTGAAAACAAAAGGCAAAAGGAGTGCACCTTTAGCACCCGCTAATATTGAGGCATATACAAAATATCATTCACCATAGAAAACTGAAATTCTGTAAAGTGCAACATAAAACTGAGGTAGATTCATCTTTCTAAAACAAAATGTAGTAAATTCACCTTGCACTTTCTAGTGATCTTAAGCATGTTGAGCAAAATATATACACACAAAAAAAAAACCACATACACACAAATATGTGCAAATCTGTAAAATGCACCTTAAGCCTGAGGTAATAATGTTTTTAAAATTCCACATTTAAACATCTTAGAATCCAACATTTATTTTATTTTATTATTTTTTTTAACTTTAAACACGGTAACCATTTTCTTTGAAAGCATTTCAATAGTTCCCCTTACCAACGGGTAACAGTTTCCCTGATTTCTTCAGTGCCATAACGGAACTAACAATATTTGGACTGCCACGGATGGCATCAAGACATTTTCCTGCAAAATCACCTAGCTTGGTCTTTCTTGTATGTTGAGCTTTGAACTCTGCAAACTTTTCTGGGGCAGCAATGGAAAGCTCTACAATTGGTGCATTCAAGGCAATTGTGTTGCGATCCACCCCCACCATTTTGCAAGCAGCAACAATGCTATGCTTCTTCTTGTAGACCTTCAACACTTTCTTGTAGCGTGCGATGACCTCATCCGGATCACATGCTAATGAAGAAGAAAGAAAGCATATATTAGTATCAACGACAATAAGTATCTTTCATTGAATAATCTCAAACCATTCATGAGGTAAACTAACACACTTTTACTCTTGCACACTTTTACTATTCAACAACTCAACTTACACCCACATACTTGGACTACTTAAAGCTTAGGTTTATTCGCATCAATTACCCCTTAAAATGCTGCTCCGTCCGATTTTTTTGCTTTCTCTCTCCCTTGTTCCTTTCTTTCCCTTCTTCTTCTTCTTCCTCTTCTTCATGATCTTCTTTGACCTCTTTCTCTTCCCCCTCTTCTTCTTCCTCTTGCCACCATCTGAGGTTGTAGAGCTTGAAGAGACTGAGGAGTCTGAGGAGGGGTCAGTAGAGAATGAGCAACTTGAATCAGATGATTCTGAAAAATCTGAAACTTCTGCAGCAGATGCATCAGGCGGTGGCTCATCATATGTCAAGTTGGTTGATGGCTGGTTTCTTGATGCTGTAAGAAGACAGCAATGTTAAAAATAATGATCACAATAGATGGTAAGGGAACCGGTTAAAATAAAGCTTTTAACTCTTTGGAACTAAATTATTTTTGTGTACTGCTGTACTATTACATTAGAATAAAAGAACATATATGTTTATGAGATTAAATATGCTGTTTTGTTTCCTTTAGAGCAGGGCTGTATGTGAACCATTCCTGCCCATAGCGTTTGTGCAACAGAGGTCTACAGTCCTAGTCCTGTAGCAAAGAACAAATGAACTATAGCACAATATATAAACTGAATCAATACAGCTATGGACTGCAATCATTGGATTGGCCAATTTAATACTGCTGACCTGTGTATTATTATTTTTCTTTCTCCCTTGTTATTTGTAAAAGGTTAAAAACAAAACTCAATCAACACACTTGAGGTCAAGAAGGACACAGATTAAAAAAATATTCAAAGTCAAATTGCGAGAGCATAAATTAATTCACACAATAATAAGTTCAGTAATGATCTTAAAACAAATTAAAAAAAATAATAATAAAAAAAATAAAACAAACAAATTGAATCACCATTACTTGTGTTAAAAAAAATGTACAGAAAATACTTAACATCTTGGTGCAAAAAGGCAATTTTTGACATACCCTGCAACAGTTGTTCTTTTAAGAAATCTCGCTCCTTTGTCAACTCCTTGATTAGCTGTTCCTGGCATGCTATTTTTGTTTTCGCCAGCTCCAGCTCATGCCTTTGGAGCTTGGCAGTGGGGGCCATTTGGGCATCATCTGACATATTGGAACAGGAAAAAAAAAAAAAAAAAAAAAGACAATTGAAGATTAATGCAAATCATAGATTATACCTTCCAGTAGTCCAGGAGGTGGGGGGCGGAGGGTAAACAAGTGCAGTTCAAGACAATGATAGAAATTACAACATAAAATAATTTCAATTATTTTGAAGATTAACAAAATGATTGCTCTGTAAAAAAAAAAAAAAAAAGGGGGGGGGGGTGTCCAATTAAAAAAATATTTCAATTATCTTCATTACCAGTTTACAATAGAAATGTTATATTTTGGAACGTTTTAAAGAGTGTCCAGAAATGTGTAAACACATCAGGCCATGCACAACTAGAAGGAAACTGTACATTTATAACTGCATTGACATACTACTAGCACAGCTGGGTATGTCATGTCTTTCAACGATTGATACTATCTGCATAAACCAAAGCGTTACACATAAAAACATCATTATTAATATGTATTATGGCCAAGTACCGTGCACCATTGTCACATTTGTATTTGTATTTGTAACAAAGACAACTTTAAAATTAGTTTACTCTGTATGTTGTTTTATTGTTTTGGCCAAGCATTTCACTCCTTAACGGTCAATGGCGCCTGACTCAAAAGAAGCTCCCGCGCTAAGCGAGCTGTGTAGCTACGAGTTCGCACTGAATAGTTAGTCCCAGATATACGTACCAGCAGATGTATCCTCTGGCCGACAACGCTTCCTTGTGCCGGATGCTTCTTTCTGACGCCCAGAACGCGTCGTTATTTTGAAGGGGGGCGAAGGAGTTGGGAGCGAGTCAGCTACTTCCATTATCCGAAGTGTTCGTGTTGGTCCATATGTCGTACTTTCCACGAGTTTAAACCGGAACTTCCGTTTTCAAAATGGTGCGTAACGGATGTAGGAAAAAAATCGGACACAGCCCGCCAAAAGAGTAGAAAAAAGACGTGCAGGATGGCGCTGAAAAACAAACTCGCAAAACTTATTTTTGAAGGTAGTTCGCCGAGGAAAACATTAAAACTTATAAAATACCTCCAGGGGAAAAAACTTCTCATGAAAAAGATCAACTGTCGCATCTGTCAGCAGAGGATGAAGCTGGAAAAGAAGACGTGCAGAGACCATTACAGCTGGTAATAACCTTTTTTTTTTTTTTTAAATGCTACTTTGAGTTAGTTAGCTAGGTAGGTCCTTTATGAATGTGTCTAACAGTGCTTAGAAGCAGTTTTGAGTGTATTTATATATTTATTAAGAGGCTTTAGAAAGGATTCAAGATGTATATTTGGAAGATGGAACCCTAACAAATGCATTTTTAGGGAATAAAATTAAAGTCATCAGCCAAATCATGCAGGCCAACTGACTAGTAGATTTTTAAATTCCCAACCAAAAATGCCTGTTAAATTCCTTTTGAATCTTGGACATTCACAAGTCATATGTATGTGTTGCTTAAGTTCTAAAGAGTTGCTGAAGATTAATGCACAGTAATGATATATTTTTTAAATTGCTTAATAACCTGTTTATTATCTTATCATTCAAACATGATGGCACACTTTTATTAAGGACATGCCAGCGAGCAGTGCACCGAGGGACCAAGACAGTAAAATCAATCAGGGGCAAATCTCTTTTCGACAAGTCGAGACTTTCACTCTTTCAATGGATGCAGTTTATTTATAGGTAATACATGTAAATTTTTAGATGATCATATTGGAAAAGCTTTCAAGAAAACTAAGTTAACTATATAGTTAACATGTTATATATTCCGTAGATTTGCACAGGGCCTACGCCTCAGACAGGTTGATATGATGGAAGACCAGATCGCTGCAAGTACTGCAACACTCTCCAAGATGGCCAAAAAACTTAGGAAGGTCTGTAGAAGGGCAGTTGAACGAATGAGACGACGGCAAGGACAGCGGATTGGTGGACGGCGGGAATTCATTGTAATTGATGAGAGTCACTTCCGCCATAAGCGGAAGGTGTGTAGTGCTTCAGTAGAGAGCATGCTTTAAATGGTTTGTGTTGCTAAGTGCAAGCAATAAGTGAGCTAGACAATAAAATAATCCTTTTGGTCACTTGTGCCATAAAACTTATACTCTCCCAAACTACTTCCAGGAACTTGTCTGTCTACAAGTCCTTCAAGTATTCTCATGTTTTGATAGATTCACCCGTAAATGATGGAATTACCATCATCAATATTATTATCACAATTGTTAAGTTATTACATTAATTTAGTAGTTTTAATTATACATACTGTTTAAAAAAATAAATAAATAAATAAATAAATAACATTTACAAGATTAAAAAGAAAACATCCCAGAAAAGTTAGAGGCCACAAACCTCCCCTTAATAATAAATAAATAAATAAATGAAAAATGAAATGTCACACTTAAAATAGAAGTTGAAATGTGAAAATATTTTGTAAAAATCGTATTTTTTCCAATTTGATTTAATTCATGATACATAATCATTTAGCTTGACTGAAAGTGGTTCATTACACCAGCTAGTGAGCTATTTTCTTTTTTGGTCTTTATCAACAGTATGGAAGAGGAAGAATGGGTGGCACTTGGAGGAGACGGAAATGGGTCTTTGGCATGCTTGGTGTGCAGCAGCAGAGGAGAAAGAGAGTAAAGCCAGTCCTGCGCCTGGTGGAAAGAAGAACCCGACATGACCTGGTTCCACTGATTGCACATCATGTCAGGATAGGATCAAACATCATTAGTGATGAATGGCGCGCTTACCGTTCCCTCTCTGCACTTGGATACAATCATATGACTGTAAATCACTCAAGGTGGTATGTAGATCCCCAAACAGGTGCCCACACACAGCACATCGAAAGAGCCTGGCGTAGCATTAAGGAGCAAGTTTGGAGACAGAGAGGTAATCAAACTGAGTCCTTGCTGTCTGACCATCTCTGTCTTATTGAGTGGACAGAATGGCTAGGTAGGAAACACAAAGATGGTCTTCTTGGTAGGCTATTACTTGACATAGCTAAGAGGTACAGGGTAAAATGAAGGCTAGAGATTAGGCAGGGAGTTCTGAAGAATGAAGCCAGTAAAGAAATGCCTTAAATCTTCCACTCAAATTTCATACATATTCATAGTGATGTTATGGTTTAAAGTACTAGCACATGATCTTTATTACAATAGCCGACCATTTCCTTATGTATGTACATTTAGATCTGTTCATCATCATTGCATTGATATTGACAAAACACTGTTTTGATGTGTTACTGTTGCAGTTGTACTATTTTTGTCCGTAGTGATGTTTTCAATCACATTTTCAGAATTTGTTTAATCATACTAATACATTGTAGGTAATGGTTTATAAAAGTGTCTATTTACTGCATATCTTACTTTCAAGTACATTGAAAACAAGATGTTTTGAAGCAAATGGCCAAATCATCTTTATTTATATAGCGCTTTCAAACAGCCTTAGATGACTATTTGAACGTTGTAAATGTTGTTAAATTTTGTTGTTAATTATGTTAAATTTTTCATAAAATTATTTGAAAAACAAAACTGTTTCAATTCTGTGTTTATTGATGTTTTTTTATATACCTCAATATTAACAGGTGCTAAAGATGAACTGTATTTTTTTGCTTTGTTTTCAAAATGCCTTTAAAGCTCACTAATACATGTTGTGAAAAATGTCATTTTAACTTGACTGCAACAACAATAAATGACCAGTTCTGAGTTCACTGTTACAACAACTGTATTATTTTGTATTTTTTCTTCAGTATTGTATCAACCATAATCACATTTTGTGTTTATTCCAGATGTGGAAGTGTTGAAACCATTGGTAACAATTATTAAGTGTGTAATTAATAAACCTTAATAATTAATGTGCCTTAATAAAGCATTGTTCTCGCTTTAGATCCAGTAGCTGCAGAATGCGAGTTAACTGTTTTTAAAGGCTTAATAATGCATTTACAAACATTTATAAGCCTTAATAATTCATTGTTCTCACTTTAGATCCAGTAGCTGCAGAAATCTCATTAAGTGTTTATTAAAAGCTTAATAATGCATCTGTAAAGATTTATTAGTCTTCATAAGACACTGTTCTTGCTTTAGATCCAGTAGCTGCAAGAAGCTCAGTTAAGTGTTTCGTATAACTGTTATAATCCCATTATTAACACTAATGTAGACTATTAAACAAATAATAGTTTTAATAAGCATCATATAAAGGACTTATTAACACTTAATAATTCTTATTAACTCTTATTAATGCTTATTAATAGGACCTTAATATAAAGCGTTACCCAAAAGATTTGAGTGCACAACGTTTGGTTTAGATTTGACAGCCATAATCAGCAATTGTGTACATTTGAGCTGAATGTGTCAAAATCTTAAAAATTAACAGGTGCCCAAGCAATTTCATGCTAGAATCATCATCCGGATGCCAAAATAAACTAAATACAACAAAAGATTTGAGTGCACAACGTTTGGTTTAGGTTTGACAGCCATAATCACCTTTTTATTGCTTTAAATGCGTTTTTAGCGCATGATTGTACATTTGAGCTGAATGTGTCAAAATCTTAAAAATTAACAGGTGCCCAAGCAATTTCATGCTAGAATCATCATCCGGATGCCAAAATAAACTAAATACAGCAAAAGATTTGAGTGCACAACGTTTGGTTTAGGTTTGACAGCCATAATCACCTTTTTATTGCTTTAAATGCGTTTTTAGCGCATGATTGTACATTTGAGCTGAATGTGTCAAAATCTTAAAAATTAACAGGTGCCCAAGCAATTAAGTGCTAGAATCATCATCCGGATGCCAAAATAAACTAAATACAGCAAAAGATTTGAGTGCACAACGTTTGGTTTAGATTTGACAGCCATAATCAGCAATTGTGTACATTTGAGCTGAATGTGTCAAAATCTTAAAAATTAACAGGTGCCCAAGCAATTTCATGCTAGAATCATCATCCGGATGCCAAAATAAACTAAATACAGCAAAAGATTTGAGTGCACAACGTTTGGTTTAGGTTTGACAGCCATAATCACCTTTTTATTGCTTTAAATGCGTTTTTAGCGCATGATTGTACATTTGAGCTCAATGTGTCAAAATCTTAAAAATTAACAGGTGCCCAAGCAATTAAGTGCTAGAATCATCATCCGGATGCCAAAATAAACTAAATACAGCAAAAGATTTGAGTGCACAACGTTTGGTTTAGATTTGACAGCCATAATCAGCAATTGTGTACATTTGAGCTGAATGTGTCAAAATCTTAAAAATTAACAGGTGCCCAAGCAATTTCATGCTAGAATCATCATCCGGATGCCAAAATAAACTAAATACAACAAAAGATTTGAGTGCACAACGTTTGGTTTAGGTTTGACAGCCATAATCACCTTTTTATTGCTTTAAATGCGTTTTTAGCGCATGATTGTACATTTGAGCTGAATGTGTCAAAATCTTAAAAATTAACAGGTGCCCAAGCAATTTCATGCTAGAATCATCATCCGGATGCCAAAATAAACTAAATATAGCAAAAGATTTGAGTGCACAACGTTTGGTTTAGGTTTGACAGCCATA
The DNA here is from genome assembly GCF_051991245.1 of Festucalex cinctus. Taxonomy (NCBI): domain Eukaryota; kingdom Metazoa; phylum Chordata; class Actinopteri; order Syngnathiformes; family Syngnathidae; genus Festucalex; species Festucalex cinctus. The sequence continues at coordinate 117,202 of NC_135421.1, read as the reverse complement.
ATCAGCAATTGTGTACATTTGAGCTGAATGTGTCAAAATCTTAAAAATTAACAGGTGCCCAAGCAATTTCATGCTAGAATCATCATCCGGATGCCAAAATAAACTAAATACAGCAAAAGATTTGAGTGCACAACGTTTGGTTTAGGTTTGACAGCCATAATCACCTTTTTATTGCTTTAAATGCGTTTTTAGCGCATGATTGTACATTTGAGCTGAATGTGTCAAAATCTTAAAAATTAACAGGTGCCCAAGCAATTAAGTGCTAGAATCATCATCCGGATGCCAAAATAAACTAAATACAGCAAAAGATTTGAGTGCACAACGTTTGGTTTAGATTTGACAGCCATAATCAGCAATTGTGTACATTTGAGCTGAATGTGTCAAAATCTTAAAAATTAACAGGTGCCCAAGCAATTTCATGCTAGAATCATCATCCGGATGCCAAAATAAACTAAATACAGCAAAAGATTTGAGTGCACAACGTTTGGTTTAGGTTTGACAGCCATAATCACCTTTTTATTGCTTTAAATGCGTTTTTAGCGCATGATTGTACATTTGAGCTGAATGTGTCAAAATCTTAAAAATTAACAGGTGCCCAAGCAATTTCATGCTAGAATCATCATCCGGATGCCAAAATAAACTAAATACAGCAAAAGATTTGAGTGCACAACGTTTGGTTTAGATTTGACAGCCATAATCAGCAATTGTGTACATTTGAGCTGAATGTGTCAAAATCTTAAAAATTAACAGGTGCCCAAGCAATTTCATGCTAGAATCATCATCCGGATGCCAAAATAAACTAAATACAGCAAAAGATTTTAGTGCACAACGTTTGGTTTAGGTTTGACAGCCATAATCACCTTTTTATTGCTTTAAATGCGTTTTTAGCGCATGATTGTACATTTGAGCTGAATGTGTCAAAATCTTAAAAATTAACAGGTGCCCAAGCAATTTCATGCTAGAATCATCATCCGGATGCCAAAATAAACTAAATACAGCAAAAGATTTGAGTGCACAACGTTTGGTTTAGATTTGACAGCCATAATCAGCAATTGTGTACATTTGAGCTGAATGTGTCAAAATCTTAAAAATTAACAGGTGCCCAAGCAATTTCATGCTAGAATCATCATCCGGATGCCAAAATAAACTAAATACAGCAAAAGATTTGAGTGCACAACGTTTGGTTTAGGTTTGACAGCCATAATCACCTTTTTATTGCTTTAAATGCGTTTTTAGCGCATGATTGTACATTTGAGCTGAATGTGTCAAAATCTTAAAAATTAACAGGTGCCCAAGCAATTTCATGCTAGAATCATCATCCGGATGCCAAAATAAACTAAATACAGCAAAAGATTTGAGTGCACAACGTTTGGTTTAGATTTGACAGCCATAATCAGCAATTGTGTACATTTGAGCTGAATGTGTCAAAATCTTAAAAATTAACAGGTGCCCAAGCAATTTCATGCTAGAATCATCATCCGGATGCCAAAATAAACTAAATACAGCAAAAGATTTGAGTGCACAACGTTTGGTTTAGATTTGACAGCCATAATCAGCAATCGTGTACATTTGAGCTGAATGTGTCAAAATCTTAAAAATTAACAGGTGCCCAAGCAATTTCATGCTAGAATCATCATCCGGATGCCAAAATAAACTAAATACAGCAAAAGATTTGAGTGCACAACGTTTGGTTTAGGTTTGACAGCCATAATCACCTTTTTATTGCTTTAAATGCGTTTTTAGCGCATGATTGTACATTTGAGCTCAATGTGTCAAAATCTTAAAAATTAACAGGTGCCCAAGCAATTAAGTGCTAGAATCATCATCCGGATGCCAAAATAAACTAAATACAGCAAAAGATTTGAGTGCACAACGTTTGGTTTAGATTTGACAGCCATAATCAGCAATTGTGTACATTTGAGCTGAATGTGTCAAAATCTTAAAAATTAACAGGTGCCCAAGCAATTTCATGCTAGAATCATCATCCGGATGCCAAAATAAACTAAATACAACAAAAGATTTGAGTGCACAACGTTTGGTTTAGGTTTGACAGCCATAATCACCTTTTTATTGCTTTAAATGCGTTTTTAGCGCATGATTGTACATTTGAGCTGAATGTGTCAAAATCTTAAAAATTAACAGGTGCCCAAGCAATTTCATGCTAGAATCATCATCCGGATGCCAAAATAAACTAAATACAGCAAAAGATTTGAGTGCACAACGTTTGGTTTAGGTTTGACAGCCATAATCACCTTTTTATTGCTTTAAATGCGTTTTTAGCGCATGATTGTACATTTGAGCTGAATGTGTCAAAATCTTAAAAATTAACAGGTGCCCAAGCAATTAAGTGCTAGAATCATCATCCGGATGCCAAAATAAACTAAATACAGCAAAAGATTTGAGTGCACAACGTTTGGTTTAGATTTGACAGCCATAATCAGCAATTGTGTACATTTGAGCTGAATGTGTCAAAATCTTAAAAATTAACAGGTGCCCAAGCAATTTCATGCTAGAATCATCATCCGGATGCCAAAATAAACTAAATACAGCAAAAGATTTGAGTGCACAACGTTTGGTTTAGGTTTGACAGCCATAATCACCTTTTTATTGCTTTAAATGCGTTTTTAGCGCATGATTGTACATTTGAGCTCAATGTGTCAAAATCTTAAAAATTAACAGGTGCCCAAGCAATTAAGTGCTAGAATCATCATCCGGATGCCAAAATAAACTAAATACAGCAAAAGATTTGAGTGCACAACGTTTGGTTTAGATTTGACAGCCATAATCAGCAATTGTGTACATTTGAGCTGAATGTGTCAAAATCTTAAAAATTAACAGGTGCCCAAGCAATTTCATGCTAGAATCATCATCCGGATGCCAAAATAAACTAAATACAACAAAAGATTTGAGTGCACAACGTTTGGTTTAGGTTTGACAGCCATAATCACCTTTTTATTGCTTTAAATGCGTTTTTAGCGCATGATTGTACATTTGAGCTGAATGTGTCAAAATCTTAAAAATTAACAGGTGCCCAAGCAATTTCATGCTAGAATCATCATCCGGATGCCAAAATAAACTAAATATAGCAAAAGATTTGAGTGCACAACGTTTGGTTTAGGTTTGACAGCCATAATCAGCAATTGTGTACATTTGAGCTGAATGTGTCAAAATCTTAAAAATTAACAGGTGCCCAAGCAATTTCATGCTAGAATCATCATCCGGATGCCAAAATAAACTAAATACAGCAAAAGATTTGAGTGCACAACGTTTGGTTTAGGTTTGACAGCCATAATCACCTTTTTATTGCTTTAAATGCGTTTTTAGCGCATGATTGTACATTTGAGCTGAATGTGTCAAAATCTTAAAAATTAACAGGTGCCCAAGCAATTAAGTGCTAGAATCATCATCCGGATGCCAAAATAAACTAAATACAGCAAAAGATTTGAGTGCACAACGTTTGGTTTAGATTTGACAGCCATAATCAGCAATTGTGTACATTTGAGCTGAATGTGTCAAAATCTTAAAAATTAACAGGTGCCCAAGCAATTTCATGCTAGAATCATCATCCGGATGCCAAAATAAACTAAATACAGCAAAAGATTTGAGTGCACAACGTTTGGTTTAGGTTTGACAGCCATAATCACCTTTTTATTGCTTTAAATGCGTTTTTAGCGCATGATTGTACATTTGAGCTCAATGTGTCAAAATCTTAAAAATTAACAGGTGCCCAAGCAATTAAGTGCTAGAATCATCATCCGGATGCCAAAATAAACTAAATACAGCAAAAGATTTGAGTGCACAACGTTTGGTTTAGATTTGACAGCCATAATCAGCAATTGTGTACATTTGAGCTGAATGTGTCAAAATCTTAAAAATTAACAGGTGCCCAAGCAATTTCATGCTAGAATCATCATCCGGATGCCAAAATAAACTAAATACAACAAAAGATTTGAGTGCACAACGTTTGGTTTAGGTTTGACAGCCATAATCACCTTTTTATTGCTTTAAATGCGTTTTTAGCGCATGATTGTACATTTGAGCTGAATGTGTCAAAATCTTAAAAATTAACAGGTGCCCAAGCAATTTCATGCTAGAATCATCATCCGGATGCCAAAATAAACTAAATATAGCAAAAGATTTGAGTGCACAACGTTTGGTTTAGGTTTGACAGCCATAATCAGCAATTGTGTACATTTGAGCTGAATGTGTCAAAATCTTAAAAATTAACAGGTGCCCAAGCAATTTCATGCTAGAATCATCATCCGGATGCCAAAATAAACTAAATATAGCAAAAGATTTGAGTGCACAACGTTTGGTTTAGGTTTGACAGCCATAATCAGCAATTGTGTACATTTGAGCTGAATGTGTCAAAATCTTAAAAATTAACAGGTGCCCAAGCAATTTCATGCTAGAATCATCATCCGGATGCCAAAATAAACTAAATACAGCAAAAGATTTGAGTGCACAACGTTTGGTTTAGGTTTGACAGCCATAATCACCTTTTTATTGCTTTAAATGCGTTTTTAGCGCATGATTGTACATTTGAGCTGAATGTGTCAAAATCTTAAAAATTAACAGGTGCCCAAGCAATTAAGTGCTAGAATCATCATCCGGATGCCAAAATAAACTAAATACAACAAAAGATTTGAGTGCACAACGTTTGGTTTAGATTTGACAGCCATAATCAGCAATTGTGTACATTTGAGCTGAATGTGTCAAAATCTTAAAAATTAACAGGTGCCCAAGCAATTTCATGCTAGAATCATCATCCGGATGCCAAAATAAACTAAATACAGCAAAAGATTTGAGTGCACAACGTTTGGTTTAGGTTTGACAGCCATAATCACCTTTTTATTGCTTTAAATGCGTTTTTAGCGCATGATTGTACATTTGAGCTGAATGTGTCAAAATCTTAAAAATTAACAGGTGCCCAAGCAATTTCATGCTAGAATCATCATCCGGATGCCAAAATAAACTAAATACAGCAAAAGATTTGAGTGCACAACGTTTGGTTTAGATTTGACAGCCATAATCAGCAATTGTGTACATTTGAGCTGAATGTGTCAAAATCTTAAAAATTAACAGGTGCCCAAGCAATTTCATGCTAGAATCATCATCCGGATGCCAAAATAAACTAAATACAGCAAAAGATTTGAGTGCACAACGTTTGGTTTAGGTTTGACAGCCATAATCACCTTTTTATTGCTTTAAATGCGTTTTTAGCGCATGATTGTACATTTGAGCTGAATGTGTCAAAATCTTAAAAATTAACAGGTGCCCAAGCAATTAAGTGCTAGAATCATCATCCGGATGCCAAAATAAACTAAATACAGCAAAAGATTTGAGTGCACAACGTTTGGTTTAGATTTGACAGCCATAATCAGCAATTGTGTACATTTGAGCTGAATGTGTCAAAATCTTAAAAATTAACAGGTGCCCAAGCAATTTCATGCTAGAATCATCATCCGGATGCCAAAATAAACTAAATACAGCAAAAGATTTGAGTGCACAACGTTTGGTTTAGGTTTGACAGCCATAATCACCTTTTTATTGCTTTAAATGCGTTTTTAGCGCATGATTGTACATTTGAGCTCAATGTGTCAAAATCTTAAAAATTAACAGGTGCCCAAGCAATTAAGTGCTAGAATCATCATCCGGATGCCAAAATAAACTAAATACAGCAAAAGATTTGAGTGCACAACGTTTGGTTTAGATTTGACAGCCATAATCAGCAATTGTGTACATTTGAGCTGAATGTGTCAAAATCTTAAAAATTAACAGGTGCCCAAGCAATTTCATGCTAGAATCATCATCCGGATGCCAAAATAAACTAAATACAACAAAAGATTTGAGTGCACAACGTTTGGTTTAGGTTTGACAGCCATAATCACCTTTTTATTGCTTTAAATGCGTTTTTAGCGCATGATTGTACATTTGAGCTGAATGTGTCAAAATCTTAAAAATTAACAGGTGCCCAAGCAATTTCATGCTAGAATCATCATCCGGATGCCAAAATAAACTAAATACAGCAAAAGATTTGAGTGCACAACGTTTGGTTTAGGTTTGACAGCCATAATCACCTTTTTATTGCTTTAAATGCGTTTTTAGCGCATGATTGTACATTTGAGCTGAATGTGTCAAAATCTTAAAAATTAACAGGTGCCCAAGCAATTAAGTGCTAGAATCATCATCCGGATGCCAAAATAAACTAAATACAGCAAAAGATTTGAGTGCACAACGTTTGGTTTAGATTTGACAGCCATAATCAGCAATTGTGTACATTTGAGCTGAATGTGTCAAAATCTTAAAAATTAACAGGTGCCCAAGCAATTTCATGCTAGAATCATCATCCGGATGCCAAAATAAACTAAATACAGCAAAAGATTTGAGTGCACAACGTTTGGTTTAGGTTTGACAGCCATAATCACCTTTTTATTGCTTTAAATGCGTTTTTAGCGCATGATTGTACATTTGAGCTCAATGTGTCAAAATCTTAAAAATTAACAGGTGCCCAAGCAATTAAGTGCTAGAATCATCATCCGGATGCCAAAATAAACTAAATACAGCAAAAGATTTGAGTGCACAACGTTTGGTTTAGATTTGACAGCCATAATCAGCAATTGTGTACATTTGAGCTGAATGTGTCAAAATCTTAAAAATTAACAGGTGCCCAAGCAATTTCATGCTAGAATCATCATCCGGATGCCAAAATAAACTAAATACAGCAAAAGATTTGAGTGCACAACGTTTGGTTTAGGTTTGACAGCCATAATCACCTTTTTATTGCTTTAAATGCGTTTTTAGCGCATGATTGTACATTTGAGCTGAATGTGTCAAAATCTTAAAAATTAACAGGTGCCCAAGCAATTTCATGCTAGAATCATCATCCGGATGCCAAAATAAACTAAATACAGCAAAAGATTTGAGTGCACAACGTTTGGTTTAGATTTGACAGCCATAATCAGCAATTGTGTACATTTGAGCTGAATGTGTCAAAATCTTAAAAATTAACAGGTGCCCAAGCAATTTCATGCTAGAATCATCATCCGGATGCCAAAATAAACTAAATACAGCAAAAGATTTGAGTGCACAACGTTTGGTTTAGGTTTGACAGCCATAATCACCTTTTTATTGCTTTAAATGCGTTTTTAGCGCATGATTGTACATTTGAGCTGAATGTGTCAAAATCTTAAAAATTAACAGGTGCCCAAGCAATTAAGTGCTAGAATCATCATCCGGATGCCAAAATAAACTAAATACAGCAAAAGATTTGAGTGCACAACGTTTGGTTTAGATTTGACAGCCATAATCAGCAATTGTGTACATTTGAGCTGAATGTGTCAAAATCTTAAAAATTAACAGGTGCCCAAGCAATTTCATGCTAGAATCATCATCCGGATGCCAAAATAAACTAAATACAGCAAAAGATTTGAGTGCACAACGTTTGGTTTAGGTTTGACAGCCATAATCACCTTTTTATTGCTTTAAATGCGTTTTTAGCGCATGATTGTACATTTGAGCTCAATGTGTCAAAATCTTAAAAATTAACAGGTGCCCAAGCAATTAAGTGCTAGAATCATCATCCGGATGCCAAAATAAACTAAATACAGCAAAAGATTTGAGTGCACAACGTTTGGTTTAGATTTGACAGCCATAATCAGCAATTGTGTACATTTGAGCTGAATGTGTCAAAATCTTAAAAATTAACAGGTGCCCAAGCAATTTCATGCTAGAATCATCATCCGGATGCCAAAATAAACTAAATACAACAAAAGATTTGAGTGCACAACGTTTGGTTTAGGTTTGACAGCCATAATCACCTTTTTATTGCTTTAAATGCGTTTTTAGCGCATGATTGTACATTTGAGCTGAATGTGTCAAAATCTTAAAAATTAACAGGTGCCCAAGCAATTTCATGCTAGAATCATCATCCGGATGCCAAAATAAACTAAATACAGCAAAAGATTTGAGTGCACAACGTTTGGTTTAGGTTTGACAGCCATAATCACCTTTTTATTGCTTTAAATGCGTTTTTAGCGCATGATTGTACATTTGAGCTGAATGTGTCAAAATCTTAAAAATTAACAGGTGCCCAAGCAATTAAGTGCTAGAATCATCATCCGGATGCCAAAATAAACTAAATACAGCAAAAGATTTGAGTGCACAACGTTTGGTTTAGATTTGACAGCCATAATCAGCAATTGTGTACATTTGAGCTGAATGTGTCAAAATCTTAAAAATTAACAGGTGCCCAAGCAATTTCATGCTAGAATCATCATCCGGATGCCAAAATAAACTAAATACAGCAAAAGATTTGAGTGCACAACGTTTGGTTTAGGTTTGACAGCCATAATCACCTTTTTATTGCTTTAAATGCGTTTTTAGCGCATGATTGTACATTTGAGCTCAATGTGTCAAAATCTTAAAAATTAACAGGTGCCCAAGCAATTAAGTGCTAGAATCATCATCCGGATGCCAAAATAAACTAAATACAGCAAAAGATTTGAGTGCACAACGTTTGGTTTAGATTTGACAGCCATAATCAGCAATTGTGTACATTTGAGCTGAATGTGTCAAAATCTTAAAAATTAACAGGTGCCCAAGCAATTTCATGCTAGAATCATCATCCGGATGCCAAAATAAACTAAATACAACAAAAGATTTGAGTGCACAACGTTTTTATTGCTTTAAATGCGTTTTTAGCGCATGATTGTACATTTGAGCTCAATGTGTCAAAATCTTAAAAATTAACAGGTGCCCAAGCAATTAAGTGCTAGAATCATCATCCGGATGCCAAAATAAACTAAATACAGCAAAAGATTTGAGTGCACAACGTTTGGTTTAGATTTGACAGCCATAATCAGCAATTGTGTACATTTGAGCTGAATGTGTCAAAATCTTAAAAATTAACAGGTGCCCAAGCAATTTCATGCTAGAATCATCATCCGGATGCCAAAATAAACTAAATACAACAAAAGATTTGAGTGCACAACGTTTGGTTTAGGTTTGACAGCCATAATCACCTTTTTATTGCTTTAAATGCGTTTTTAGCGCATGATTGTACATTTGAGCTGAATGTGTCAAAATCTTAAAAATTAACAGGTGCCCAAGCAATTTCATGCTAGAATCATCATCCGGATGCCAAAATAAACTAAATACAGCAAAAGATTTGAGTGCACAACGTTTGGTTTAGGTTTGACAGCCATAATCACCTTTTTATTGCTTTAAATGCGTTTTTAGCGCATGATTGTACATTTGAGCTGAATGTGTCAAAATCTTAAAAATTAACAGGTGCCCAAGCAATTAAGTGCTAGAATCATCATCCGGATGCCAAAATAAACTAAATACAGCAAAAGATTTGAGTGCACAACGTTTGGTTTAGATTTGACAGCCATAATCAGCAATTGTGTACATTTGAGCTGAATGTGTCAAAATCTTAAAAATTAACAGGTGCCCAAGCAATTTCATGCTAGAATCATCATCCGGATGCCAAAATAAACTAAATACAGCAAAAGATTTGAGTGCACAACGTTTGGTTTAGGTTTGACAGCCATAATCACCTTTTTATTGCTTTAAATGCGTTTTTAGCGCATGATTGTACATTTGAGCTCAATGTGTCAAAATCTTAAAAATTAACAGGTGCCCAAGCAATTAAGTGCTAGAATCATCATCCGGATGCCAAAATAAACTAAATACAGCAAAAGATTAGAGTGCACAACGTTTGGTTTAGATTTGACAGCCATAATCAGCAATTGTGTACATTTGAGCTGAATGTGTCAAAATCTTAAAAATTAACAGGTGCCCAAGCAATTTCATGCTAGAATCATCATCCGGATGCCAAAATAAACTAAATACAACAAAAGATTTGAGTGCACAACGTTTGGTTTAGGTTTGACAGCCATAATCACCTTTTTATTGCTTTAAATGCGTTTTTAGCGCATGATTGTACATTTGAGCTGAATGTGTCAAAATCTTAAAAATTAACAGGTGCCCAAGCAATTTCATGCTAGAATCATCATCCGGATGCCAAAATAAACTAAATATAGCAAAAGATTTGAGTGCACAACGTTTGGTTTAGGTTTGACAGCCATAATCAGCAATTGTGTACATTTGAGCTGAATGTGTCAAAATCTTAAAAATTAACAGGTGCCCAAGCAATTTCATGCTAGAATCATCATCCGGATGCCAAAATAAACTAAATACAGCAAAAGATTTGAGTGCACAACGTTTGGTTTAGGTTTGACAGCCATAATCACCTTTTTATTGCTTTAAATGCGTTTTTAGCGCATGATTGTACATTTGAGCTGAATGTGTCAAAATCTTAAAAATTAACAGGTGCCCAAGCAATTAAGTGCTAGAATCATCATCCGGATGCCAAAATAAACTAAATACAACAAAAGATTTGAGTGCACAACGTTTGGTTTAGATTTGACAGCCATAATCAGCAATTGTGTACATTTGAGCTGAATGTGTCAAAATCTTAAAAATTAACAGGTGCCCAAGCAATTTCATGCTAGAATCATCATCCGGATGCCAAAATAAACTAAATACAGCAAAAGATTTGAGTGCACAACGTTTGGTTTAGGTTTGACAGCCATAATCACCTTTTTATTGCTTTAAATGCGTTTTTAGCGCATGATTGTACATTTGAGCTCAATGTGTCAAAATCTTAAAAATTAACAGGTGCCCAAGCAATTTCATGCTAGAATCATCATCCGGATGCCAAAATAAACTAAATACAGCAAAAGATTTGAGTGCACAACGTTTGGTTTAGATTTGACAGCCATAATCAGCAATTGTGTACATTTGAGCTGAATGTGTCAAAATCTTAAAAATTAACAGGTGCCCAAGCAATTTCATGCTAGAATCATCATCCGGATGCCAAAATAAACTAAATACAGCAAAAGATTTTAGTGCACAACGTTTGGTTTAGGTTTGACAGCCATAATCACCTTTTTATTGCTTTAAATGCGTTTTTAGCGCATGATTGTACATTTGAGCTGAATGTGTCAAAATCTTAAAAATTAACAGGTGCCCAAGCAATTTCATGCTAGAATCATCATCCGGATGCCAAAATAAACTAAATACAGCAAAAGATTTGAGTGCACAACGTTTGGTTTAGATTTGACAGCCATAATCAGCAATTGTGTACATTTGAGCTGAATGTGTCAAAATCTTAAAAATTAACAGGTGCCCAAGCAATTTCATGCTAGAATCATCATCCGGATGCCAAAATAAACTAAATACAGCAAAAGATTTGAGTGCACAACGTTTGGTTTAGGTTTGACAGCCATAATCACCTTTTTATTGCTTTAAATGCGTTTTTAGCGCATGATTGTACATTTGAGCTGAATGTGTCAAAATCTTAAAAATTAACAGGTGCCCAAGCAATTTCATGCTAGAATCATCATCCGGATGCCAAAATAAACTAAATACAGCAAAAGATTTGAGTGCACAACGTTTGGTTTAGATTTGACAGCCATAATCAGCAATCGTGTACATTTGAGCTGAATGTGTCAAAATCTTAAAAATTAACAGGTGCCCAAGCAATTTCATGCTAGAATCATCATCCGGATGCCAAAATAAACTAAATACAGCAAAAGATTTGAGTGCACAACGTTTGGTTTAGATTTGACAGCCATAATCAGCAATTGTGTACATTTGAGCTGAATGTGTCAAAATCTTAAAAATTAACAGGTGCCCAAGCAATTTCATGCTAGAATCATCATCCGGATGCCAAAATAAACTAAATACAGCAAAAGATTTGAGTGCACAACGTTTGGTTTAGATTTGACAGCCATAATCAGCAATCGTGTACATTTGAGCTGAATGTGTCAAAATCTTAAAAATTAACAGGTGCCCAAGCAATTTCATGCTAGAATCATCATCCGGATGCCAAAATAAACTAAATACAGCAAAAGATTTGAGTGCACAACGTTTGGTTTAGGTTTGACAGCCATAATCACCTTTTTATTGCTTTAAATGCGTTTTTAGCGCATGATTGTACATTTGAGCTCAATGTGTCAAAATCTTAAAAATTAACAGGTGCCCAAGCAATTAAGTGCTAGAATCATCATCCGGATGCCAAAATAAACTAAATACAGCAAAAGATTTGAGTGCACAACGTTTGGTTTAGATTTGACAGCCATAATCAGCAATTGTGTACATTTGAGCTGAATGTGTCAAAATCTTAAAAATTAACAGGTGCCCAAGCAATTTCATGCTAGAATCATCATCCGGATGCCAAAATAAACTAAATACAACAAAAGATTTGAGTGCACAACGTTTGGTTTAGGTTTGACAGCCATAATCACCTTTTTATTGCTTTAAATGCGTTTTTAGCGCATGATTGTACATTTGAGCTGAATGTGTCAAAATCTTAAAAATTAACAGGTGCCCAAGCAATTTCATGCTAGAATCATCATCCGGATGCCAAAATAAACTAAATACAGCAAAAGATTTGAGTGCACAACGTTTGGTTTAGGTTTGACAGCCATAATCACCTTTTTATTGCTTTAAATGCGTTTTTAGCGCATGATTGTACATTTGAGCTGAATGTGTCAAAATCTTAAAAATTAACAGGTGCCCAAGCAATTAAGTGCTAGAATCATCATCCGGATGCCAAAATAAACTAAATACAGCAAAAGATTTGAGTGCACAACGTTTGGTTTAGATTTGACAGCCATAATCAGCAATTGTGTACATTTGAGCTGAATGTGTCAAAATCTTAAAAATTAACAGGTGCCCAAGCAATTTCATGCTAGAATCATCATCCGGATGCCAAAATAAACTAAATACAGCAAAAGATTTGAGTGCACAACGTTTGGTTTAGGTTTGACAGCCATAATCACCTTTTTATTGCTTTAAATGCGTTTTTAGCGCATGATTGTACATTTGAGCTCAATGTGTCAAAATCTTAAAAATTAACAGGTGCCCAAGCAATTAAGTGCTAGAATCATCATCCGGATGCCAAAATAAACTAAATACAGCAAAAGATTTGAGTGCACAACGTTTGGTTTAGATTTGACAGCCATAATCAGCAATTGTGTACATTTGAGCTGAATGTGTCAAAATCTTAAAAATTAACAGGTGCCCAAGCAATTTCATGCTAGAATCATCATCCGGATGCCAAAATAAACTAAATACAACAAAAGATTTGAGTGCACAACGTTTGGTTTAGGTTTGACAGCCATAATCACCTTTTTATTGCTTTAAATGCGTTTTTAGCGCATGATTGTACATTTGAGCTGAATGTGTCAAAATCTTAAAAATTAACAGGTGCCCAAGCAATTTCATGCTAGAATCATCATCCGGATGCCAAAATAAACTAAATATAGCAAAAGATTTGAGTGCACAACGTTTGGTTTAGGTTTGACAGCCATAATCAGCAATTGTGTACATTTGAGCTGAATGTGTCAAAATCTTAAAAATTAACAGGTGCCCAAGCAATTTCATGCTAGAATCATCATCCGGATGCCAAAATAAACTAAATACAGCAAAAGATTTGAGTGCACAACGTTTGGTTTAGGTTTGACAGCCATAATCACCTTTTTATTGCTTTAAATGCGTTTTTAGCGCATGATTGTACATTTGAGCTGAATGTGTCAAAATCTTAAAAATTAACAGGTGCCCAAGCAATTAAGTGCTAGAATCATCATCCGGATGCCAAAATAAACTAAATACAGCAAAAGATTTGAGTGCACAACGTTTGGTTTAGGTTTGACAGCCATAATCAGCAATTGTGTACATTTGAGCTGAATGTGTCAAAATCTTAAAAATTAACAGGTGCCCAAGCAATTTCATGCTAGAATCATCATCCGGATGCCAAAATAAACTAAATACAGCAAAAGATTTGAGTGCACAACGTTTGGTTTAGGTTTGACAGCCATAATCACCTTTTTATTGCTTTAAATGCGTTTTTAGCGCATGATTGTACATTTGAGCTGAATGTGTCAAAATCTTAAAAATTAACAGGTGCCCAAGCAATTAAGTGCTAGAATCATCATCCGGATGCCAAAATAAACTAAATACAACAAAAGATTTGAGTGCACAACGTTTGGTTTAGATTTGACAGCCATAATCAGCAATTGTGTACATTTGAGCTGAATGTGTCAAAATCTTAAAAATTAACAGGTGCCCAAGCAATTTCATGCTAGAATCATCATCCGGATGCCAAAATAAACTAAATACAGCAAAAGATTTGAGTGCACAACGTTTGGTTTAGGTTTGACAGCCATAATCACCTTTTTATTGCTTTAAATGCGTTTTTAGCGCATGATTGTACATTTGAGCTGAATGTGTCAAAATCTTAAAAATTAACAGGTGCCCAAGCAATTTCATGCTAGAATCATCATCCGGATGCCAAAATAAACTAAATACAGCAAAAGATTTGAGTGCACAACGTTTGGTTTAGATTTGACAGCCATAATCAGCAATTGTGTACATTTGAGCTGAATGTGTCAAAATCTTAAAAATTAACAGGTGCCCAAGCAATTTCATGCTAGAATCATCATCCGGATGCCAAAATAAACTAAATACAGCAAAAGATTTGAGTGCACAACGTTTGGTTTAGGTTTGACAGCCATAATCACCTTTTTATTGCTTTAAATGCGTTTTTAGCGCATGATTGTACATTTGAGCTGAATGTGTCAAAATCTTAAAAATTAACAGGTGCCCAAGCAATTAAGTGCTAGAATCATCATCCGGATGCCAAAATAAACTAAATACAGCAAAAGATTTGAGTGCACAACGTTTGGTTTAGATTTGACAGCCATAATCAGCAATTGTGTACATTTGAGCTGAATGTGTCAAAATCTTAAAAATTAACAGGTGCCCAAGCAATTTCATGCTAGAATCATCATCCGGATGCCAAAATAAACTAAATACAGCAAAAGATTTGAGTGCACAACGTTTGGTTTAGGTTTGACAGCCATAATCACCTTTTTATTGCTTTAAATGCGTTTTTAGCGCATGATTGTACATTTGAGCTCAATGTGTCAAAATCTTAAAAATTAACAGGTGCCCAAGCAATTAAGTGCTAGAATCATCATCCGGATGCCAAAATAAACTAAATACAGCAAAAGATTTGAGTGCACAACGTTTGGTTTAGATTTGACAGCCATAATCAGCAATTGTGTACATTTGAGCTGAATGTGTCAAAATCTTAAAAATTAACAGGTGCCCAAGCAATTTCATGCTAGAATCATCATCCGGATGCCAAAATAAACTAAATACAGCAAAAGATTTGAGTGCACAACGTTTGGTTTAGGTTTGACAGCCATAATCACCTTTTTATTGCTTTAAATGCGTTTTTAGCGCATGATTGTACATTTGAGCTCAATGTGTCAAAATCTTAAAAATTAACAGGTGCCCAAGCAATTAAGTGCTAGAATCATCATCCGGATGCCAAAATAAACTAAATACAGCAAAAGATTTGAGTACACAACGTTTGGTTTAGATTTGACAGCCATAATCAGCAATTGTGTACATTTGAGCTGAATGTGTCAAAATCTTAAAAATTAACAGGTGCCCAAGCAATTTCATGCTAGAATCATCATCCGGATGCCAAAATAAACTAAATACAACAAAAGATTTGAGTGCACAACGTTTGGTTTAGGTTTGACAGCCATAATCACCTTTTTATTGCTTTAAATGCGTTTTTAGCGCATGATTGTACATTTGAGCTGAATGTGTCAAAATCTTAAAAATTAACAGGTGCCCAAGCAATTTCATGCTAGAATCATCATCCGGATGCCAAAATAAACTAAATATAGCAAAAGATTTGAGTGCACAACGTTTGGTTTAGGTTTGACAGCCATAATCAGCAATTGTGTACATTTGAGCTGAATGTGTCAAAATCTTAAAAATTAACAGGTGCCCAAGCAATTTCATGCTAGAATCATCATCCGGATGCCAAAATAAACTAAATATAGCAAAAGATTTGAGTGCACAACGTTTGGTTTAGGTTTGACAGCCATAATCAGCAATTGTGTACATTTGAGCTGAATGTGTCAAAATCTTAAAAATTAACAGGTGCCCAAGCAATTTCATGCTAGAATCATCATCCGGATGCCAAAATAAACTAAATACAGCAAAAGATTTGAGTGCACAACGTTTGGTTTAGGTTTGACAGCCATAATCACCTTTTTATTGCTTTAAATGCGTTTTTAGCGCATGATTGTACATTTGAGCTGAATGTGTCAAAATCTTAAAAATTAACAGGTGCCCAAGCAATTAAGTGCTAGAATCATCATCCGGATGCCAAAATAAACTAAATACAACAAAAGATTTGAGTGCACAACGTTTGGTTTAGATTTGACAGCCATAATCAGCAATTGTGTACATTTGAGCTGAATGTGTCAAAATCTTAAAAATTAACAGGTGCCCAAGCAATTTCATGCTAGAATCATCATCCGGATGCCAAAATAAACTAAATACAGCAAAAGATTTGAGTGCACAACGTTTGGTTTAGGTTTGACAGCCATAATCACCTTTTTATTGCTTTAAATGCGTTTTTAGCGCATGATTGTACATTTGAGCTGAATGTGTCAAAATCTTAAAAATTAACAGGTGCCCAAGCAATTTCATGCTAGAATCATCATCCGGATGCCAAAATAAACTAAATACAGCAAAAGATTTGAGTGCACAACGTTTGGTTTAGATTTGACAGCCATAATCAGCAATTGTGTACATTTGAGCTGAATGTGTCAAAATCTTAAAAATTAACAGGTGCCCAAGCAATTTCATGCTAGAATCATCATCCGGATGCCAAAATAAACTAAATACAGCAAAAGATTTGAGTGCACAACGTTTGGTTTAGGTTTGACAGCCATAATCACCTTTTTATTGCTTTAAATGCGTTTTTAGCGCATGATTGTACATTTGAGCTGAATGTGTCAAAATCTTAAAAATTAACAGGTGCCCAAGCAATTTCATGCTAGAATCATCATCCGGATGCCAAAATAAACTAAATACAGCAAAAGATTTGAGTGCACAACGTTTGGTTTAGATTTGACAGCCATAATCAGCAATTGTGTACATTTGAGCTGAATGTGTCAAAATCTTAAAAATTAACAGGTGCCCAAGCAATTTCATGCTAGAATCATCATCCGGATGCCAAAATAAACTAAATACAGCAAAAGATTTGAGTGCACAACGTTTGGTTTAGGTTTGACAGCCATAATCACCTTTTTATTGCTTTAAATGCGTTTTTAGCGCATGATTGTACATTTGAGCTGAATGTGTCAAAATCTTAAAAATTAACAGGTGCCCAAGCAATTAAGTGCTAGAATCATCATCCGGATGCCAAAATAAACTAAATACAGCAAAAGATTTGAGTGCACAACGTTTGGTTTAGATTTGACAGCCATAATCAGCAATTGTGTACATTTGAGCTGAATGTGTCAAAATCTTAAAAATTAACAGGTGCCCAAGCAATTTCATGCTAGAATCATCATCCGGATGCCAAAATAAACTAAATACAGCAAAAGATTTGAGTGCACAACGTTTGGTTTAGGTTTGACAGCCATAATCACCTTTTTATTGCTTTAAATGCGTTTTTAGCGCATGATTGTACATTTGAGCTCAATGTGTCAAAATCTTAAAAATTAACAGGTGCCCAAGCAATTAAGTGCTAGAATCATCATCCGGATGCCAAAATAAACTAAATACAGCAAAAGATTTGAGTGCACAACGTTTGGTTTAGATTTGACAGCCATAATCAGCAATTGTGTACATTTGAGCTGAATGTGTCAAAATCTTAAAAATTAACAGGTGCCCAAGCAATTTCATGCTAGAATCATCATCCGGATGCCAAAATAAACTAAATACAACAAAAGATTTGAGTGCACAACGTTTGGTTTAGGTTTGACAGCCATAATCACCTTTTTATTGCTTTAAATGCGTTTTTAGCGCATGATTGTACATTTGAGCTGAATGTGTCAAAATCTTAAAAATTAACAGGTGCCCAAGCAATTTCATGCTAGAATCATCATCCGGATGCCAAAATAAACTAAATACAGCAAAAGATTTGAGTGCACAACGTTTGGTTTAGGTTTGACAGCCATAATCACCTTTTTATTGCTTTAAATGCGTTTTTAGCGCATGATTGTACATTTGAGCTGAATGTGTCAAAATCTTAAAAATTAACAGGTGCCCAAGCAATTAAGTGCTAGAATCATCATCCGGATGCCAAAATAAACTAAATACAGCAAAAGATTTGAGTGCACAACGTTTGGTTTAGATTTGACAGCCATAATCAGCAATTGTGTACATTTGAGCTGAATGTGTCAAAATCTTAAAAATTAACAGGTGCCCAAGCAATTTCATGCTAGAATCATCATCCGGATGCCAAAATAAACTAAATACAGCAAAAGATTTGAGTGCACAACGTTTGGTTTAGGTTTGACAGCCATAATCACCTTTTTATTGCTTTAAATGCGTTTTTAGCGCATGATTGTACATTTGAGCTCAATGTGTCAAAATCTTAAAAATTAACAGGTGCCCAAGCAATTAAGTGCTAGAATCATCATCCGGATGCCAAAATAAACTAAATACAGCAAAAGATTTGAGTGCACAACGTTTGGTTTAGATTTGACAGCCATAATCAGCAATTGTGTACATTTGAGCTGAATGTGTCAAAATCTTAAAAATTAACAGGTGCCCAAGCAATTTCATGCTAGAATCATCATCCGGATGCCAAAATAAACTAAATACAACAAAAGATTTGAGTGCACAACGTTTGGTTTAGGTTTGACAGCCATAATCACCTTTTTATTGCTTTAAATGCGTTTTTAGCGCATGATTGTACATTTGAGCTGAATGTGTCAAAATCTTAAAAATTAACAGGTGCCCAAGCAATTTCATGCTAGAATCATCATCCGGATGCCAAAATAAACTAAATATAGCAAAAGATTTGAGTGCACAACGTTTGGTTTAGGTTTGACAGCCATAATCAGCAATTGTGTACATTTGAGCTGAATGTGTCAAAATCTTAAAAATTAACAGGTGCCCAAGCAATTTCATGCTAGAATCATCATCCGGATGCCAAAATAAACTAAATACAGCAAAAGATTTGAGTGCACAACGTTTGGTTTAGGTTTGACAGCCATAATCACCTTTTTATTGCTTTAAATGCGTTTTTAGCGCATGATTGTACATTTGAGCTGAATGTGTCAAAATCTTAAAAATTAACAGGTGCCCAAGCAATTAAGTGCTAGAATCATCATCCGGATGCCAAAATAAACTAAATACAACAAAAGATTTGAGTGCACAACGTTTGGTTTAGATTTGACAGCCATAATCAGCAATTGTGTACATTTGAGCTGAATGTGTCAAAATCTTAAAAATTAACAGGTGCCCAAGCAATTTCATGCTAGAATCATCATCCGGATGCCAAAATAAACTAAATACAGCAAAAGATTTGAGTGCACAACGTTTGGTTTAGGTTTGACAGCCATAATCACCTTTTTATTGCTTTAAATGCGTTTTTAGCGCATGATTGTACATTTGAGCTGAATGTGTCAAAATCTTAAAAATTAACAGGTGCCCAAGCAATTTCATGCTAGAATCATCATCCGGATGCCAAAATAAACTAAATACAGCAAAAGATTTGAGTGCACAACGTTTGGTTTAGATTTGACAGCCATAATCAGCAATTGTGTACATTTGAGCTGAATGTGTCAAAATCTTAAAAATTAACAGGTGCCCAAGCAATTTCATGCTAGAATCATCATCCGGATGCCAAAATAAACTAAATACAGCAAAAGATTTGAGTGCACAACGTTTGGTTTAGGTTTGACAGCCATAATCACCTTTTTATTGCTTTAAATGCGTTTTTAGCGCATGATTGTACATTTGAGCTGAATGTGTCAAAATCTTAAAAATTAACAGGTGCCCAAGCAATTTCATGCTAGAATCATCATCCGGATGCCAAAATAAACTAAATACAGCAAAAGATTTGAGTGCACAACGTTTGGTTTAGATTTGACAGCCATAATCAGCAATTGTGTACATTTGAGCTGAATGTGTCAAAATCTTAAAAATTAACAGGTGCCCAAGCAATTTCATGCTAGAATCATCATCCGGATGCCAAAATAAACTAAATACAGCAAAAGATTTGAGTGCACAACGTTTGGTTTAGGTTTGACAGCCATAATCACCTTTTTATTGCTTTAAATGCGTTTTTAGCGCATGATTGTACATTTGAGCTGAATGTGTCAAAATCTTAAAAATTAACAGGTGCCCAAGCAATTTCATGCTAGAATCATCATCCGGATGCCAAAATAAACTAAATACAGCAAAAGATTTGAGTGCACAACGTTTGGTTTAGATTTGACAGCCATAATCAGCAATTGTGTACATTTGAGCTGAATGTGTCAAAATCTTAAAAATTAACAGGTGCCCAAGCAATTTCATGCTAGAATCATCATCCGGATGCCAAAATAAACTAAATACAGCAAAAGATTTGAGTGCACAACGTTTGGTTTAGATTTGACAGCCATAATCAGCAATCGTGTACATTTGAGCTGAATGTGTCAAAATCTTAAAAATTAACAGGTGCCCAAGCAATTTCATGCTAGAATCATCATCCGGATGCCAAAATAAACTAAATACAGCAAAAGATTTGAGTGCACAACGTTTGGTTTAGGTTTGACAGCCATAATCACCTTTTTATTGCTTTAAATGCGTTTTTAGCGCATGATTGTACATTTGAGCTCAATGTGTCAAAATCTTAAAAATTAACAGGTGCCCAAGCAATTAAGTGCTAGAATCATCATCCGGATGCCAAAATAAACTAAATACAGCAAAAGATTTGAGTGCACAACGTTTGGTTTAGATTTGACAGCCATAATCAGCAATTGTGTACATTTGAGCTGAATGTGTCAAAATCTTAAAAATTAACAGGTGCCCAAGCAATTTCATGCTAGAATCATCATCCGGATGCCAAAATAAACTAAATACAACAAAAGATTTGAGTGCACAACGTTTGGTTTAGGTTTGACAGCCATAATCACCTTTTTATTGCTTTAAATGCGTTTTTAGCGCATGATTGTACATTTGAGCTGAATGTGTCAAAATCTTAAAAATTAACAGGTGCCCAAGCAATTTCATGCTAGAATCATCATCCGGATGCCAAAATAAACTAAATACAGCAAAAGATTTGAGTGCACAACGTTTGGTTTAGGTTTGACAGCCATAATCACCTTTTTATTGCTTTAAATGCGTTTTTAGCGCATGATTGTACATTTGAGCTGAATGTGTCAAAATCTTAAAAATTAACAGGTGCCCAAGCAATTAAGTGCTAGAATCATCATCCGGATGCCAAAATAAACTAAATACAGCAAAAGATTTGAGTGCACAACGTTTGGTTTAGATTTGACAGCCATAATCAGCAATTGTGTACATTTGAGCTGAATGTGTCAAAATCTTAAAAATTAACAGGTGCCCAAGCAATTTCATGCTAGAATCATCATCCGGATGCCAAAATAAACTAAATACAGCAAAAGATTTGAGTGCACAACGTTTGGTTTAGGTTTGACAGCCATAATCACCTTTTTATTGCTTTAAATGCGTTTTTAGCGCATGATTGTACATTTGAGCTCAATGTGTCAAAATCTTAAAAATTAACAGGTGCCCAAGCAATTAAGTGCTAGAATCATCATCCGGATGCCAAAATAAACTAAATACAGCAAAAGATTTGAGTGCACAACGTTTGGTTTAGATTTGACAGCCATAATCAGCAATTGTGTACATTTGAGCTGAATGTGTCAAAATCTTAAAAATTAACAGGTGCCCAAGCAATTTCATGCTAGAATCATCATCCGGATGCCAAAATAAACTAAATACAACAAAAGATTTGAGTGCACAACGTTTGGTTTAGGTTTGACAGCCATAATCACCTTTTTATTGCTTTAAATGCGTTTTTAGCGCATGATTGTACATTTGAGCTGAATGTGTCAAAATCTTAAAAATTAACAGGTGCCCAAGCAATTTCATGCTAGAATCATCATCCGGATGCCAAAATAAACTAAATATAGCAAAAGATTTGAGTGCACAACGTTTGGTTTAGGTTTGACAGCCATAATCAGCAATTGTGTACATTTGAGCTGAATGTGTCAAAATCTTAAAAATTAACAGGTGCCCAAGCAATTTCATGCTAGAATCATCATCCGGATGCCAAAATAAACTAAATACAGCAAAAGATTTGAGTGCACAACGTTTGGTTTAGGTTTGACAGCCATAATCACCTTTTTATTGCTTTAAATGCGTTTTTAGCGCATGATTGTACATTTGAGCTGAATGTGTCAAAATCTTAAAAATTAACAGGTGCCCAAGCAATTAAGTGCTAGAATCATCATCCGGATGCCAAAATAAACTAAATACAACAAAAGATTTGAGTGCACAACGTTTGGTTTAGATTTGACAGCCATAATCAGCAATTGTGTACATTTGAGCTGAATGTGTCAAAATCTTAAAAATTAACAGGTGCCCAAGCAATTTCATGCTAGAATCATCATCCGGATGCCAAAATAAACTAAATACAGCAAAAGATTTGAGTGCACAACGTTTGGTTTAGGTTTGACAGCCATAATCACCTTTTTATTGCTTTAAATGCGTTTTTAGCGCATGATTGTACATTTGAGCTCAATGTGTCAAAATCTTAAAAATTAACAGGTGCCCAAGCAATTTCATGCTAGAATCATCATCCGGATGCCAAAATAAACTAAATACAGCAAAAGATTTGAGTGCACAACGTTTGGTTTAGATTTGACAGCCATAATCAGCAATTGTGTACATTTGAGCTGAATGTGTCAAAATCTTAAAAATTAACAGGTGCCCAAGCAATTTCATGCTAGAATCATCATCCGGATGCCAAAATAAACTAAATACAGCAAAAGATTTTAGTGCACAACGTTTGGTTTAGGTTTGACAGCCATAATCACCTTTTTATTGCTTTAAATGCGTTTTTAGCGCATGATTGTACATTTGAGCTGAATGTGTCAAAATCTTAAAAATTAACAGGTGCCCAAGCAATTTCATGCTAGAATCATCATCCGGATGCCAAAATAAACTAAATACAGCAAAAGATTTGAGTGCACAACGTTTGGTTTAGATTTGACAGCCATAATCAGCAATTGTGTACATTTGAGCTGAATGTGTCAAAATCTTAAAAATTAACAGGTGCCCAAGCAATTTCATGCTAGAATCATCATCCGGATGCCAAAATAAACTAAATACAGCAAAAGATTTGAGTGCACAACGTTTGGTTTAGGTTTGACAGCCATAATCACCTTTTTATTGCTTTAAATGCGTTTTTAGCGCATGATTGTACATTTGAGCTGAATGTGTCAAAATCTTAAAAATTAACAGGTGCCCAAGCAATTTCATGCTAGAATCATCATCCGGATGCCAAAATAAACTAAATACAGCAAAAGATTTGAGTGCACAACGTTTGGTTTAGATTTGACAGCCATAATCAGCAATTGTGTACATTTGAGCTGAATGTGTCAAAATCTTAAACATTAACAGGTGCCCAAGCAATTTCATGCTAGAATCATCATCCGGATGCCAAAATAAACTAAATACAGCAAAAGATTTGAGTGCACAACGTTTGGTTTAGGTTTGACAGCCATAATCAGCAATTGTGTACATTTGAGCTGAATGTGTCAAAATCTTAAAAATTAACAGGTGCCCAAGCAATTTCATGCTAGAATCATCATCCAGATGCCAAAATAAACTAAATACAGCAAAAGATTTGAGTGCACAACGTTTGGTTTAGATTTGACAGCCATAATCACCTTTTTATTGCTTTAAATGCGTTTTTAGCGCATGATTGTACATTTGAGCTGAATGTGTCAAAATCTTAAAAATTAACAGGTGCCCAAGCAATTTCATGCTAGAATCATCATCCGGATGCCAAAATAAACTAAATACAGAAAAGGATTTGAGTGCACAACGTTTGGTTTAGATTTGACAGCCATAATCAGCAATTGTGTACATTTGAGCTGAATGTGTCAAAATCTTAAAAATTAACAGGTGCCCAAGCAATTTCATGCTAGAATCATCATCCGGATGCCAAAATAAACTAAATACAGCAAAAGATTTGAGTGCACAACGTTTGGTTTTGGTTTGACAGCCATAATCACCTTTTTATTGCTTTAAATGCGTTTGTAGCGCATGATTGTACATTTGAGCTGAATGTGTCAAAATCTTAAAAATTAACAGGTGCCCAAGCAATTTCATGCTAGAATCATCATCCGGATGCCAAAATAAACTAAATACAGCAAAAGATTTGAATGCACAACGTTTGGTTTAGATTTGACAGCCATAATCAGCAATTGTGTACATTTGAGGTGAATGTGTCAAAATCTTAAAAATTAACAGGTGCCCAAGCAATTTCATGCTAGAATCATCATCCGGATGCCAAAATAAACTAAATACAGCAAAAGATTTGAGTGCACAACGTTTGGTTTAGGTTTGACAGCCATAATCACCTTTTTATTGCTTTAAATGCGTTTTTAGCGCATGATTGTACATTTGAGCTGAATGTGTCAAAATCTTAAAAATTAACAGGTGCCCAAGCAATTTCATGCTAGAATCATCATCCGGATGCCAAAATAAACTAAATACAGCAAAAGATTTGAGTGCACAACGTTTGGTTTAGATTTGACAGCCATAATCAGCAATTGTGTACATTTGAGCTGAATGTGTCAAAATCTTAAAAATTAACAGGTGCCCAAGCAATTTCATGCTAGAATCATCATCCGGATGCAAAAATAAACTAAATACAGCAAAAGATTTGAGTGCACAACGTTTGGTTTAGGTTTGACAGCCATAATCACCTTTTTATTGCTTTAAATGCGTTTTTAGCGCATGATTGTACATTTGAGCTGAATGTGTCAAAATCTTAAAAATTAACAGGTGCCCAAGCAATTTCATGCTAGAATCATCATCCGGATGCCAAAATAAACTAAATACAGCAAAAGATTTGAGTGCACAACGTTTGGTTTAGATTTGACAGCCATAATCAGCAATTGTGTACATTTGAGCTGAATGTGTCAAAATCTTAAAAATTAACAGGTGCCCAAGCAATTTCATGCTAGAATCATCATCCGGATGCCAAAATAAACTAAATACAGCAAAAGATTTGAGTGCACAACGTTTGGTTTAGGTTTGACAGCCATAATCACCTTTTTATTGCTTTAAATGCGTTTTTAGCGCATGATTGTACATTTGAGCTGAATGTGTCAAAATCTTAAAAATTAACAGGTGCCCAAGCAATTTCATGTTAGAATCATCATCCGGATGCCAAAATAAACTAAATACAGCAAAAGATTTGAGTGCACAACGTTTGGTTTAGATTTGACAGCCATAATCAGCAATTGTGTACATTTGAGCTGAATGTGTCAAAATCTTAAAAATTAACAGGTGCCCAAGCAATTTCATGCTAGAATCATCATCCGGATGCCAAAATAAACTAAATACAGCAAAAGATTTGAGTGCACAACGTTTGGTTTAGGTTTGACAGCCATAATCACCTTTCTATTGCTTTAAATGCGTTTTTAGCGCATGATTGTACATTTGAGCTGAATGTGTCAAAATCTTAAAAATTAACAGGTGCCCAAGCAATTTCATGCTAGAATCATCATCCGGATGCCAAAATAAACTAAATACAGCAAAAGATTTGAGTGCACAACGTTTGGTTTAGATTTGACAGCCATAATCAGCAATTGTGTACATTTGAGCTGAATGTGTCAAAATCTTAAAAATTAACAGGTGCCCAAGCAATTTCATGCTAGAATCATCATCCGGATGCCAAAATAAACTAAATACAGCAAAAGATTTGAGTGCACAACGTTTGGTTTAGGTTTGACAGCCATAATCACCTTTTTATTGCTTTAAATGCGTTTTTAGCGCATGATTGTACATTTGAGCTGAATGTGTCAAAATCTTAAAAATTAACAGGTGCCCAAGCAATTTCATGCTAGAATCATCATCCGGATGCCAAAATAAACTAAATACAGCAAAAGATTTGAGTGCACAACGTTTGGTTTAGATTTGACAGCCATAATCAGCAATTGTGTACATTTGAGCTGAATGTGTCAAAATCTTAAACATTAACAGGTGCCCAAGCAATTTCATGCTAGAATCATCATCCGGATGCCAAAATAAACTAAATACAGCAAAAGATTTGAGTGCACAACGTTTGGTTTAGGTTTGACAGCCATAATCACCTTTTTATTGCTTTAAATGCGTTTTTAGCGCATGATTGTACATTTGAGCTGAATGTGTCAAAATCTTAAAAATTAACAGGTGCCCAAGCAATTTCATGCTAGAATCATCATCCGGATGCCAAAATAAACTAAATACAGCAAAAGATTTGAGTGCACAACGTTTGGTTTAGATTTGACAGCCATAATCAGCAATCGTGTACATTTGAGCTGAATGTGTCAAAATCTTAAAAATTAACAGGTGCCCAAGCAATTTCATGCTAGAATCATCATCCGGATGCCAAAATAAACTAAATACAGCAAAAGATTTGAGTGCACAACGTTTGGTTTAGGTTTGACAGCCATAATCACCTTTTTATTGCTTTAAATGCGTTTTTAGCGCATGATTGTACATTTGAGCTGAATGTGTCAAAATCTTAAAAATTAACAGGTGCCCAAGCAATTTCATGCTAGAATCATCATCCGGATGCCAAAATAAACTAAATACAGCAAAAGATTTGAGTGCACAACGTTTGGTTTAGATTTGACAGCCATAATCAGCAATTGTGTACATTTGAGCTGAATGTGTCAAAATCTTAAAAATTAACAGGTGCCCAAGCAATTTCATGCGAGAATCATCATCCGGATGCCAAAATAAACTAAATACAGCAAAAGATTTGAGTGCACAACGTTTGGTTTAGGTTTGACAGCCATAATCACCTTTCTATTGCTTTAAATGCGTTTTTAGCGCATGATTGTACATTTGAGCTGAATGTGTCAAAATCTTAAAAATTAACAGGTGCCCAAGCAATTTCATGCTAGAATCATCATCCGGATGCCAAAATAAACTAAATACAGCAAAAGATTTGAGTGCACAACGTTTGGTTTAGATTTGACAGCCATAATCAGCAATTGTGTACATTTGAGCTGAATGTGTCAAAATCTTAAAAATTAACAGGTGCCCAAGCAATTTCATGCTAGAATCATCATCCGGATGCCAAAATAAACTAAATACAGCAAAAGATTTGAGTGCACAACGTTTGGTTTAGGTTTGACAGCCATAATCACCTTTTTATTGCTTTAAATGCGTTTTTAGCGCATGATTGTACATTTGAGCTGAATGTGTCAAAATCTTAAAAATTAACAGGTGCCCAAGCAATTTCATGCTAGAATCATCATCCGGATGCCAAAATAAACTAAATACAGCAAAAGATTTGAGTGCACAACGTTTGGTTTAGATTTGACAGCCATAATCAGCAATTGTGTACATTTGAGCTGAATGTGTCAAAATCTTAAACATTAACAGGTGCCCAAGCAATTTCATGCTAGAATCATCATCCGGATGCCAAAATGAACTAAATACAGCAAAAGATTTGAGTGCACAATGTTTGGTTTAGGTTTGACAGCCATAATCACCTTTTTATTGCTTTAAATGCGTTTTTAGCGCATGATTGTACATTTGAGCTGAATGTGTCAAAATCTTAAAAATTAACAGGTGCCCAAGCAATTTCATGCTAGAATCATCATCCGGATGCCAAAATAAACTAAATACAGCAAAAGATTTGAGTGCACAACGTTTGGTTTAGATTTGACAGCCATAATCAGCAATCGTGTACATTTGAGCTGAATGTGTCAAAATCTTAAAAATTAACAGGTGCCCAAGCAATTTCATGCTAGAATCATCATCCGGATGCCAAAATAAACTAAATACAGCAAAAGATTTGAGTGCACAACGTTTGGTTTAGGTTTGACAGCCATAATCACCTTTTTATTGCTTTAAATGCGTTTTTAGCGCATGATTGTACATTTGAGCTGAATGTGTCAAAATCTTAAAAATTAACAGGTGCCCAAGCAATTTCATGCTAGAATCATCATCCGGATGCCAAAATAAACTAAATACAGCAAAAGATTTGAGTGCACAACGTTTGGTTTAGATTTGACAGCCATAATCAGCAATTGTGTACATTTGAGCTGAATGTGTCAAAATCTTAAAAATTAACAGGTGCCCAAGCAATTTCATGCGAGAATCATCATCCGGATGCCAAAATAAACTAAATACAGCAAAAGATTTGAGTGCACAACGTTTGGTTTAGGTTTGACAGCCATAATCACCTTTTTATTGCTTTAAATGCGTTTTTAGCGCATGATTGTACATTTGAGCTGAATGTGTCAAAATCTTAAAAATTAACAGGTGCCCAAGCAATTTCATGCTAGAATCATCATCCGGATGCCAAAATAAACTAAATACAGCAAAAGATTTGAGTGCACAACGTTTGGTTTAGATTTGACAGCCATAATCAGCAATTGTGTACATTTGAGCTGAATGTGTCAAAATCTTAAAAATTAACAGGTGCCCAAGCAATTTCATGCGAGAATCATCATCCGGATGCCAAAATAAACTAAATACAGCAAAAGATTTGAGTGCACAACGTTTGGTTTAGGTTTGACAGCCATAATCACCTTTTTATTGCTTTAAATGCGTTTTTAGCGCATGATTGTACATTTGAGCTGAATGTGTCAAAATCTTAAAAATTAACAGGTGCCCAAGCAATTTCATGCTAGAATCATCATCCGGATGCCAAAATAAACTAAATACAGCAAAAGATTTGAGTGCACAACGTTTGGTTTAGATTTGACAGCCATAATCAGCAATTGTGTACATTTGAGCTGAATGTGTCAAAATCTTAAAAATTAACAGGTGCCCAAGCAATTTCATGCTAGAATCATCATCCGGATGCCAAAATAAACTAAATACAGCAAAAGATTTGAGTGCACAACGTTTGGTTTAGGTTTGACAGCCATAATCACCTTTTTATTGCTTTAAATGCGTTTTTAGCGCATGATTGTACATTTGAGCTGAATGTGTCAAAATCTTAAAAATTAACAGGTGCCCAAGCAATTTCATGCTAGAATCATCATCCGGATGCCAAAATAAACTAAATACAGCAAAAGATTTGAGTGCACAACGTTTGGTTTAGATTTGACAGCCATAATCAGCAATTGTGTACATTTGAGCTGAATGTGTCAAAATCTTAAAAATTAACAGGTGCCCAAGCAATTTCATGCTAGAATCATCATCCGGATGCCAAAATAAACTAAATACAGCAAAAGATTTGAGTGCACAACGTTTGGTTTAGGTTTGACAGCCATAATCACCTTTTTATTGCTTTAAATGCGTTTTTAGCGCATGATTGTACATTTGAGCTGAATGTGTCAAAATCTTAAAAATTAACAGGTGCCCAAGCAATTTCATGCTAGAATCATCATCCGGATGCCAAAATAAACTAAATACAGCAAAAGATTTGAGTGCACAACGTTTGGTTTAGATTTGACAGCCATAATCAGCAATTGTGTACATTTGAGCTGAATGTGTCAAAATCTTAAAAATTAACAGGTGCCCAAGCAATTTCATGCTAGAATCATCATCCGGATGCCAAAATAAACTAAATACAGCAAAAGATTTGAGTGCACAACGTTTGGTTTAGGTTTGACAGCCATAATCACCTTTTTATTGCTTTAAATGCGTTTTTAGCGCATGATTGTACATTTGAGCTGAATGTGTCAAAATCTTAAAAATTAACAGGTGCCCAAGCAATTTCATGCTAGAATCATCATCCGGATGCCAAAATAAACTAAATACAGCAAAAGATTTGAGTGCACAACGTTTGGTTTAGATTTGACAGCCATAATCAGCAATTGTGTACATTTGAGCTGAATGTGTCAAAATCTTAAAAATTAACAGGTGCCCAAGCAATTTCATGCTAGAATCATCATCCGGATGCCAAAATAAACTAAATACAGCAAAAGATTTGAGTGCACAACGTTTGGTTTAGGTTTGACAGCCATAATCACCTTTTTATTGCTTTAAATGCGTTTTTAGCGCATGATTGTACATTTGAGCTGAATGTGTCAAAATCTTAAAAATTAACAGGTGCCCCAAGCAATTTCATGCTAGAATCATCATCCGGATGCCAAAATAAACTAAATACAGCAAAAGATTTGAGTGCACAACGTTTGTTTAGATTTGACAGCCATAATCAGCAATTGTGTACATTTGAGCTGAATGTGTCAAAATCTTAAAAATTAACAGGTGCCCAAGCAATTTCATGCTAGAATCATCATCCGGATGCCAAAATAAACTAAATACAGCAAAAGATTTGAGTGCACAACGTTTGGTTTAGGTTTGACAGCCATAATCACCTTTTTATTGCTTTAAATGCGTTTTTAGCGCAATGATTGTACATTTGAGCTGAATGTGTCAAAATCTTAAAAATTAACGGTGCCCCAAAGCAATTTCATGCTAGAATCATCATCCGGATGCCCAAAATAAACTAAATACAGCAAAAGATTTGAGTGCACAACGTTTGGTTTAGATTTGACAGCCATAATCAGCAATTGTGTACATTTGAGCTGAATGTGTCAAAATCTTAAAAATTAACAGGTGCCCAAGCAATTTCATGCTAGAATCATCATCCGGATGCCAAAATAAACTAAATACAGCAAAAGATTTGAGTGCACAACGTTTGGTTTAGGTTTGACAGCCATAATCACCTTTTTATTGCTTTAAATGCGTTTTTAGCGCATGATTGTACATTTGAGCTGAATGTGTCAAAATCTTAAAAATTAACAGGTGCCCAAGCAATTTCATGCTAGAATCATCATCCGGATGCCAAAATAAACTAAATACAGCAAAAGATTTGAGTGCACAACGTTTGGTTTAGATTTGACAGCCATAATCAGCAATTGTGTACATTTGAGCTGAATGTGTCAAAATCTTAAAAATTAACAGGTGCCCAAGCAATTTCATGCTAGAATCATCATCCGGATGCCAAAATAAACTAAATACAGCAAAAGATTTGAGTGCACAACGTTTGGTTTAGGTTTGACAGCCATAATCACCTTTTTATTGCTTTAAATGCGTTTTTAGCGCATGATTGTACATTTGAGCTGAATGTGTCAAAATCTTAAAAATTAACAGGTGCCCAAGCAATTTCATGCTAGAATCATCATCCGGATGCAAAATAAACTAAATACAGCAAAAGATTTGAGTGCACAACGTTTGGTTTAGATTTGACAGCCATAATCAGCAATTGTGTACATTTGAGCTGAATGTGTCAAAATCTTAAAAATTAACAGGTGCCCAAGCAATTTCATGCTAGAATCATCATCGGATGCCAAAATAAACTAAATACAGCAAAAGATTTGAGTGCACAACGTTTGGTTTAGGTTTGACAGCCATAATCACCTTTTTTATTGCTTTAAATGCGTTTTTAGCGCATGATTGTACATTTGAGCTGAATGTGTCAAAATCTTAAAAATTAACAGGTGCCCAAGCAATTTCATGCTAGAATCATCATCCGGATGCAAAATAAACTAAATACAGCAAAAGATTTTGAGTGCACAACGTTTGGTTTAGATTTGACAGCCATAATCAGCAATTGTGTACATTTGAGCTGAATGTGTCAAAATCTTAAAAATTAACAAGGTGCCCAAGCAATTTCATGCTAGAATCATCATCCGGATGCCAAAATAAACTAAATACAGCAAAAGAATTTGAGTGCACAACGTTTGGTTTAGGTTTGACAGCCATAATCACCTTTTTATTGCTTAAATGCGTTTTTAGCGCATGATTGTACATTTGAGCTGAATGTGTCAAAATCTTAAAAATTAACAGGTGCCCAAGCAATTTCATGCTAGAATCATCATCCGGATGCCAAAATAAACTAAATACAGCAAAAGATTTGAGTGCACAACGTTTGGTTTAGATTTGACAGCCATAATCAGCAATTGTGTACATTTGAGCTGAATGTGTCAAAATCTTAAAAATTAACAGGTGCCCAAGCAATTTCATGCTAGAATCATCATCCGGATGCCAAAATAAACTAAATACAGCAAAAGATTTGAGTGCACAACGTTTGGTTTAGGTTTGACAGCCATAATCACCTTTTTATTGCTTTAAATGCGTTTTTAGCGCATGATTGTACATTTGAGCTGAATGTGTCAAAATCTTAAAAAATTAACAGGTGCCCAAGCAATTTCATGCTAGAATCATCATCCGGATGCCAAAATAAACTAAATACAGCAAAAGATTTGAGTGCACAACGTTTGGTTTAGATTTGACAGCCATAATCAGCAATTGTGTACATTTGAGCTGAATGTGTCAAAATCTTAAAAATTAACAGGTGCCCAAGCAATTTCATGCTAGAATCATCATCCGGATGCCAAAATAAACTAAATACAGCAAAAGATTTGAGTGCACAACGTTTGGTTTAGGTTTGACAGCCATAATCACCTTTTTATTGCTTTAAATGCGTTTTTAGCGCATGATTGTACATTTGAGCTGAATGTGTCAAAATCTTAAAAATTAACAGGTGCCCAAGCAATTTTCATGCTAGAATCATCATCCGGATGCCAAAATAAACTAAATACAGCAAAAGATTTGAGTGCACAACGTTTGGTTTAGATTTGACAGCCATAATCAGCAATTGTGTACATTTGAGCTGAATGTGTCAAAATCTTAAAAATTAACAGGTGCCCAAGCAATTTCATGCTAGAATCATCATCCGGATGCCAAAATAAACTAAATACAGCAAAAGATTTGAGTGCACAACGTTTGGTTTAGGTTTGACAGCCATAATCACCTTTTTATTGCTTTAAATGCGTTTTTAGCGCATGATTGTACATTTGAGCTGAATGTGTCAAAATCTTAAAAATTAACAGGTGCCCAAGCAATTCATGCTAGAATCATCATCCGGATGCCAAAATAAACTAAATACAGCAAAAGATTTGAGTGCACAACGTTTGGTTTAGATTTGACAGCCATAATCAGCAATTGTGTACATTTGAGCTGAATGTGTCAAAATCTTAAAAATTAACAGGTGCCCAAGCAATTTCATGCTAGAATCATCATCCGGATGCCAAAATACTACAGCAAAAGATTTGAGTGCACAACGTTTGGCTTAGGTTTGACAGCCATAATCACCTTTTTATTGCTTTAAATGCGTTTTTAGCGCATGATTGTACATTTGAGCTGAATGTGTCAAAATCTTAAAAATTGAACAGGTGCCCAAGCAATTTCATGCTAGAATCATCATCCGGATGCCAAAATAAACTAAATACAGCAAAAGATTTGAGTGCACAACGTTTTGGTTTAGATTTGACAGCCATAATCAGCAATTGTGTACATTTGAGCTGAATGTGTCAAAATCTTAAAAATTAACAGGTGCCCAAGCAATTTCATGCTAGAATCATCATCCGGATGCCAAAATAAACTAATACAGCAAAAGATTTGAGTGCACAACGTTTGGTTTAAGGTTTGACAGCCATAATCACCTTTTTATTGCTTTTAAATGCGTTTTTAGCGCATGATTGTACATTTGAGCTGAATGTGTCAAAATCTTAAAAATTAACAGGTGCCCAAGCAATTTCATGCTAGAATCATCATCCGGATGCCAAAATAAACTAAATACAGCAAAAGATTTGAGTGCACAACGTTTGGTTTAGATTTGACAGCCATAATCAGCAATCGTGTACATTGAGCTGAATGTGTCAAAATCTTAAAAATTAACAGGGTGCCCAAGCAATTTCATGCTAGAATCATCATCCGGATGCCAAAATAAACTAAATACAGCAAAAGATTTGAGTGCACAACGTTTGGTTTAGGTTTGACAGCCATAATCACCTTTTTATTGCTTTAAATGCGTTTTTAGCGCATGATTGTACATTTGAGCTGAATGTGTCAAAATCTTAAAAATTAACAGGTGCCCAAGCAATTTCATGCTAGAATCATCATCCGGGATGCCAAAATAAACTAAATACAGCAAAAGATTTGAGTGCACAACGTTTGGTTTAGATTTGACAGCCATAATCAGCAATTGTGTACATTTGAGCTGAATGTGTCAAAATCTTAAAAATTAACAGGTGCCCAAGCAATTTCATGCTAGAATCATCATCCGGATGCCAAAATAAACTAAATACAGCAAAAGATTTGAGTGCACAACGTTTGGTTTAGGTTTGACAGCCATAATCACCTTTTTATTGCTTTAAATGCGTTTTTAGCGCATGATTGTACATTTGAGCTGAATGTGTCAAAATCTTAAAAATTAACAGGTGCCCAAGCAATTTCATGCTAGATCATCATCCGGATGCCAAAATAAACTAAATACAGCAAAAGATTTGAGTGCACAACGTTTGGTTTAGATTTGACAGCCATAATCAGCAATTGTGTACATTTGAGCTGAATGTGTCAAAATCTTAAAAATTAACAGGTGCCCAAGCAATTTCATGCTAGAATCATCATCCGGATGCCAAAATAAACTAAATACAGCAAAAGATTTGAGTGCACAACGTTTGGTTTAGGTTTGACAGCCATAATCACCTTTTTATTGCTTTAAATGCGTTTTTAGCGCATGATTGTACATTTGAGCTGAATGTGTCAAAATCTTAAAAATTAACAGGTGCCCAAGCAATTTCATGCTAGAATCATCATCCGGATGCCAAAATAAACTAAATACAGCAAAAGATTTGAGGTGCACAACGTTTGGTTTAGATTTGACAGCCATAATCAGCAATTGTGTACATTTGAGCTGAATGTGTCAAAATCTTAAAAATTAACAGGTGCCCAAGCAATTTCATGCTAGAATCATCATCCGGATGCCAAAATAAACTAAATACAGCAAAAGATTTTGAGTGCACAACGTTTGGTTTAGGTTTGACAGCCATAATCACCTTTTTATTGCTTTAAATGCGTTTTTAGCGCATGATTGTACATTTGAGCTGAATGTGTCAAAATCTTAAAAATTAACAGGTGCCCCAAGCAATTTCATGCTAGAATCATCATCCGGGATGCCAAAATAAACTAAATACAGCAAAAGATTTGAGTGCACAACGTTTGGGTTTAGATTTGACAGCCATAATCAGCAATTGTGTACATTTGAGCTGAATGTGTCAAAATCTTAAAAATTAACAGGTGCCCAAGCAATTTCATGCTAGAATCATCATCCGGATGCCAAAATAAACTAAATACAGCAAAAGATTTGAGTGCAACAACGTTTGGTTTAGGTTTGACAGCCATAATCACCTTTTTATTGCTTTAAATGCGTTTTTAGCGCATGATTGTACATTTGAGCTGAATGTGTCAAAATCTTAAAAATTAACAGGTGCCCAAGCAATTTCATGCTAGAATCATCATCCGGATGCCAAAATAAACTAAATACAGCAAAAGATTTGAGTGCACAACGTTTGGTTTAGATTTGACAGCCATAATCAGCAATTGTGTACATTTGAGCTGAATGTGTCAAAATCTTAAAAATTAACCAGGTGCCCAAGCAATTTCATGCTAGAATCATCATCCGGATGCCAAAATAAACTAAATACAGCAAAAGATTTGAGTGCACAACGTTTGGTTTAGGTTTTGACAGCCATAATCACCTTTTTATTGCTTTAAATGCGTTTTTAGCGCATGATTGTACATTTGAGTCAGAATGTGTCAAAATCTTAAAAATAACAGGTGCCCAAGCAATTTCATGCTAGAATCATCATCCGGATGCCAAAATAAACTAAATACAGCAAAAGATTTGAGTGCACAACGTTTGGTTTAGATTTGACAGCCATAATCAGCAATTGTGTACATTTGAGCTGAATGTGTCAAAATCTTAAAAATTAACAGGTGCCCAAGCAATTTCATGCTAGAATCATCATCCGGATGCCAAAATAAACTAAATACAGCAAAAGATTTGAGTGCACAACGTTTGGTTTAGGTTTGACAGCCATAATCACCTTTTTATTGCTTTAAATGCGTTTTTAGCGCATGATTGTACATTTGAGCTGAATGTGTCAAAATCTTAAAAATTAACAGGTGCCCAAGCAATTTCATGCTAGAATCATCATCCGGATGCCCAAATAAACTAAATACAGCAAAAGATTTGAGTGCACAACGTTTGGTTTAGATTTGACAGCCATAATCAGCAATTGTGTACATTTGAGCTGAATGTGTCAAAATCTTAAAATTAACAGGTGCCCAAGCAATTTCATGCTAGAATCATCATCCGGTATGCCAAAAATACAGACAAAAAGATTTGAGTGCTCAACGTTTGGCTTAGGTTTGACAGGCCATAATCACCTTTTTATTGCTTTAAATGGCGTTTTTAGCGCATGATTGTACATTTGAGCTGAATGTGTCAAAATCTTAAAAATTAACAGGTGCCCAAGCAATTTCATGCTAGAATCATCATCCGGATGCCAAAATAAACTAAATACAGCAAAAGATTTGAGTGCACAACGTTTGGTTTAGATTTGACAGCCATAATCAGCATTGTGTACATTTGAGCTGAATGTGTCAAAATCTTAAACATTAACAGGTGCCCAAGCAATTTCATGCTAGAATCATCATCAGGATGCCAAAATAACCTAAATACAGCAAAGATTGAGTGCAACGTTTGGTTTAGTTTGACAGCCATAATCACCTTTTTATTGCTTTAAATGCGTTTTTAGCGCATGATTGTACATTTGAGCTGAATGTGTCAAAAATCTTAAAAATTAACAGGTGCCCAAGCAATTTCATGCTAGAATCATCATCCGGATGCCAAAATAAACTAAATACAGCAAAAGATTTGAGTGCACAACGTTTGGTTTAGATTTGACAGCCATAATCAGCAATTCGTGTACATTTGAGCTGAATGTGTCAAAATCTTAAAAATTAACCAGGTGCCCAAGCAATTTCATGCTAGAATCATCATCCGGATGCCAAAATAAACTAAATACAGCAAAAGATTTGAGTGCACAACGTTTGGTTTAGGTTTGACAGCCATAATCACCTTTTTATTGCTTTAAATGCGTTTTTAGCGCATGATTGTACATTTGAGCTGAATGTGTCAAAATCTTAAAAATT
This sequence comes from Festucalex cinctus, assembly GCF_051991245.1. Taxonomy (NCBI): domain Eukaryota; kingdom Metazoa; phylum Chordata; class Actinopteri; order Syngnathiformes; family Syngnathidae; genus Festucalex; species Festucalex cinctus. The sequence goes on along the minus strand of NC_135421.1, from coordinate 80,104 downwards.
AACAGGTGCCCAAGCCAATTTCATGCTAGAATCATCATCCGGATGCCAAAATAAACTAAATACAGCAAAAGATTTGAGTGCACAACGTTTGGTTTAGATTTGACAGCCATAATCAGCAATTGTGTACATTTGAGCTGAATGTGTCAAAATCTTAAAAATTAACAGGTGCCCAAGCAATTTCATGCTAGAATCATCATCCGGATGCCAAAATAAACTAAATACAGCAAAAGATTTGAGTGCACAACGTTTGGTTTAGGTTTGGACAGCCATAATCACCTTTTTATTGCTTTAAATGCGTTTTTAGCGCATGATTGTACATTTGAGCTGAATGTGTCAAAATCTTAAAAATTAACAGGTGCCCAAGCAATTTCATGCTAGAATCATCATCCGGATGCCAAAATAAACTAAATACAGCAAAAGATTTGAGTGCACAACGTTTGGTTTAGATTTGGACAGCCATAATCAGCAATTGTGTACATTTGAGCTGAATGTGTCAAAATCTTAAAAATTAACAGGTGCCCAAGCAATTTCATGCTAGAATCATCATCCGTGATGCCAAAATAAACTAAATACAGCAAAAGATTTGAGTGCACAACGTTTTGTTTAGGTTTGACAGCCATAATCACCTTTTTATTGCTTTAAATGCGTTTTTTAGCGCATGATTGTACATTTGAGCTGAATGTGTCAAAATTCTTAGAAATTAACCAGGTGCCCAAGCAATTTCATGCTAGAATCATCACATCCGGATGCCCAAAATAAACTAAATACAGCAAAAGATTTGAGTGCACAACGTTTGGTTTAGATTTTTGACAGCCATAATCAGCAATTGTGTACATTGAGCTGAATGTGTCAAAATCTTAAAATTAACAGGTGCTCCAAGCAATTTCATGCTAGAATCATCATCCGATGCCAAAATAATACTAAATACAGCAAAAGATTTGAGTGCACCAACGTTTGGTTTAAGGTTTGACAAGCCATAATCACCTTTT
>NC_135421.1:48895-79095 GCF_051991245.1 Festucalex cinctus | reverse complement strand
TGAGCTGAATGTGTCAAAATCTTAAAAATTAACAGGTGCCCAAGCAATTTCATGCTAGAATCATCATCCGGATGCCAAAATAAACTAAATACAGCAAAAGATTTGAGTGCACAACGTTTGGTTTAGATTTGACAGCCATAATCAGCAATTGTGTACATTTGAGCTGAATGTGTCAAAATGTTAAAAATTAACAGGTGCCCAAGCAATTTCATGCTAGAATCATCATCCGGATGCCAAAATAAACTAAATACAGCAAAAGATTTGAGTGCACAACGTTTGGTTTAGATTTGACAGCCATAATCAGCAATTGTGTACATTTGAGCTGAATGTGTCAAAATCTTAAAAATTAACAGGTGCCCAAGCAATTTCATGCTAGAATCATCATCCGGATGCCAAAATAAACTAAATACAGCAAAAGATTTGAGTGCACAACGTTTGGTTTAGGTTTGACAGCCATAATCACCTTTTTATTGCTTTAAATGCGTTTTTAGCGCATGATTGTACATTTGAGCTGAATGTGTCAAAATCTTAAAAATTAACAGGTGCCCAAGCAATTTCATGCTAGAATCATCATCCGGATGCCAAAATAAACTAAATACAGCAAAAGATTTGAGTGCACAACGTTTGGTTTAGATTTGACAGCCATAATCAGCAATTGTGTACATTTGAGGTGAATGTGTCAAAATCTTAAAAATTAACAGGTGCCCAAGCAATTTCATGCTAGAATCATCATCCGGATGCCAAAATAAACTAAATACAGCAAAAGATTTCAGTGCACAACGTTTGGTTTAGGTTTGACAGCCATAATCACCTTTTTATTGCTTTAAATGCGTTTTTAGCGCATGATTGTACATTTGAGCTGAATGTGTCAAAATCTTAAAAATTAACAGGTGCCCAAGCCATTTCATGCTAGAATCATCATCCGGATGCCAAAATAAACTAAATACAGCAAAAGATTTGAGTGCACAACGTTTGGTTTAGATTTGACAGCCATAATCAGCAATTGTGTACATTTGAGCTGAATGTGTCAAAATCTTAAAAATTAACAGGTGCCCAAGCAATTTCATGCTAGAATCATCATCCGGATGCCAAAATAAACTAAATACAGCAAAAGATTTGAGTGCACAACGTTTGGTTTAGGTTTGACAGCCATAATCACCTTTTTATTGCTTTAAATTCGTTTTTAGCGCATGATTGTACATTTGAGCTGAATGTGTCAAAATCTTAAAAATTAACAGGTGCCCAAGCCATTTCATGCTAGAATCATCATCCGGATGCCAAAATAAACTAAATACAGCAAAAGATTTGAGTGCACAACGTTTGGTTTAGATTTGACAGCCATAATCAGCAATTGTGTACATTTGAGCTGAATGTGTCAAAATCTTAAAAATTAACAGGTGCCCAAGCAATTTCATGCTAGAATCATCATCCGGATGCCAAAATAAACTAAATACAGCAAAAGATTTGAGTGCACAACGTTTGGTTAAGGTTTGACAGCCATAATCACCTTTTTATTGCTTTAAATGCGTTTTTAGCGCATGATTGTACATTTGAGCTGAATGTGTCAAAATCTTAAAAATTAACAGGTGCCCAAGCAATTTCATGCTAGAATCATCATCCGGATGCCAAAATAAACTAAATACAGCAAAAGATTTGAGTGCACAGCGTTTGGTTTAGATTTGACAGCCATAATCAGCAATTGTGTACATTTGAGCTGAATGTGTCAAAATCTTAAAAATTAACAGGTGCCCAAGCAATTTCATGCTAGAATCATCATCCGGATGCCAAAATAAACTAAATACAGCAAAAGATTTGAGTGCACAACGTTTGGTTTAGATTTGACAGCCATAATCAGCAATTGTGTACATTTGAGCTGAATGTGTCAAAATCTTAAAAATTAACAGGTGCCCAAGCAATTTCATGCTAGAATCATCATCCGGATGCCAAAATAAACTAAATACAGCAAAAGATTTGAGTGCACAACGTTTGGTTTAGGTTTGACAGCCATAATCACCTTTTTATTGCTTTAAATGCGTTTTTAGCGCATGATTGTACATTTGAGCTGAATGTGTCAAAATCTTAAAAATTAACAGGTGCCCAAGCAATTTCATGCTAGAATCATCATCCGGATGCCAAAATAAACTAAATACAGCAAAAGATTTGAGTGCACAACGTTTGGTTTAGGTTTGACAGCCATAATCACCTTTTTATTGCTTTAAATGCGTTTTTAGCGCATGATTGTACATTTGAGCTGAATGTGTCAAAATCTTAAAAATTAACAGGTGCCCAAGCAATTTCATGCTAGAATCATCATCCGGATGCCAAAATAAACTAAATACAGCAAAAGATTTGAGTGCACAACGTTTGGTTTAGATTTGACAGCCATAATCAGCAATTGTGTACATTTGAGCTGAATGTGTCAAAATCTTAAAAATTAACAGGTGCCCAAGCAATTTCATGCTAGAATCATCATCCGGAGGCCAAAATAAACTAAATACAGCAAAAGATTTGAGTGCACAACGTTTGGTTTAGATTTGACAGCCATAATCAGCAATTGTGTACATTTGAGCTGAATGTGTCAAAATCTTAAAAATTAACAGGTGCCCAAGCAATTTCATGCTAGAATCATCATCCGGATGCCAAAATAAACTAAATACAGCAAAAGATTTGAGTGCACAACGTTTGGTTTAGATTTGACAGCCATAATCAGCAATTGTGTACATTTGAGCTGAATGTGTCAAAATCTTAAAAATTAACAGGTGCCCAAGCAATTTCATGCTAGAATCATCATCCGGATGCCAAAATAAACTAAATACAGCAAAAGATTTCAGTGCACAACGTTTGGTTTAGGTTTGACAGCCATAATCACCTTTTTATTGCTTTAAATGCGTTTTTAGCGCATGATTGTACATTTGAGCTGAATGTGTCAAAATCTTAAAAATTAACAGGTGCCCAAGCAATTTCATGCTAGAATCATCATCCGGATGCCAAAATAAACTAAATACAGCAAAAGATTTGAGTGCACAACGTTTGGTTTAGATTTGACAGCCATAATCAGCAATTGTGTACATTTGAGCTGAATGTGTCAAAATCTTAAAAATTAACAGGTGCCCAAGCAATTTCATGCTAGAATCATCATCCGGATGCCAAAATAAACTAAATACAGCAAAAGATTTGAGTGCACAACGTTTGGTTTAGGTTTGACAGCCATAATCACCTTTTTATTGCTTTAAATGCGTTTTTAGCGCATGATTGTACATTTGAGCTGAATGTGTCAAAATCTTAAAAATTAACAGGTGCCCAAGCAATTTCATGCTAGAATCATCATCCGGATGCCAAAATAAACTAAATACAGCAAAAGATTTGAGTGCACAACGTTTGGTTTAGGTTTGACAGCCATAATCACCTTTTTATTGCTTTAAATGCGTTTTTAGCACATGATTGTACATTTGAGCTGAATGTGTCAAAATCTTAAAAATTAACAGGTGCCCAAGCAATTTCATGCTAGAATCATCATCCGGATGCCAAAATAAACTAAATACAGCAAAAGATTTGAGTGCACAACGTTTGGTTTAGATTTGACAGCCATAATCAGCAATTGTGTACATTTGAGCTGAATGTGTCAAAATCTTAAAAATTAACAGGTGCCCAAGCAATTTCATGCTAGAATCATCATCCGGATGCCAAAATAAACTAAATACAGCAAAAGATTTGAGTGCACAACGTTTGGTTTAGGTTTGACAGCCATAATCACCTTTTTATTGCTTTAAATGCGTTTTTAGCGCATGATTGTACATTTGAGCTGAATGTGTCAAAATCTTAAAAATTAACAGGTGCCCAAGCAATTTCATGCTAGAATCATCATCCGGATGCCAAAATAAACTAAATACAGCAAAAGATTTGAGTGCACAACGTTTGGTTTAGATTTGACAGCCATAATCAGCAATTGTGTACATTTGAGCTGAATGTGTCAAAATCTTAAAAATTAACAGGTGCCCAAGCAATTTCATGCTAGAATCATCATCCGGATGCCAAAATAAACTAAATACAGCAAAAGATTTCAGTGCACAACGTTTGGTTTAGGTTTGACAGCCATAATCACCTTTTTATTGCTTTAAATGCGTTTTTAGCGCATGATTGTACATTTGAGCTGAATGTGTCAAAATCTTAAAAATTAACAGGTGCCCAAGCAATTTCATGCTAGAATCATCATCCGGATGCCAAAATAAACTAAATACAGCAAAAGATTTGAGTGCACAACGTTTGGTTTAGATTTGACAGCCATAATCAGCAATTGTGTACATTTGAGCTGAATGTGTCAAAATCTTAAAAATTAACAGGTGCCCAAGCAATTTCATGCTAGAATCATCATCCGGATGCCAAAATAAACTAAATACAGCAAAAGATTTGAGTGCACAACGTTTGGTTTAGATTTGACAGCCATAATCAGCAATTGTGTACATTTGAGCTGAATGTGTCAAAATCTTAAAAATTAACAGGTGCCCAAGCAATTTCATGCTAGAATCATCATCCGGATGCCAAAATAAACTAAATACAGCAAAAGATTTCAGTGCACAACGTTTGGTTTAGGTTTGACAGCCATAATCACCTTTTTATTGCTTTAAATGCGTTTTTAGCGCATGATTGTACATTTGAGCTGAATGTGTCAAAATCTTAAAAATTAAAGGGTGCCCAAGCAATTTCATGCTAGAATCATCATCCGGAGGCCAAAATAAACTAAATACAGCAAAAGATTTGAGTGCACAACGTTTGGTTTAGATTTGACAGCCATAATCAGCAATTGTGTACATTTGAGCTGAATGTGTCAAAATCTTAAAAATTAACAGGTGCCCAAGCAATTTCATGCTAGAATCATCATCCGGATGCCAAAATAAACTAAATACAGCAAAAGATTTGAGTGCACAACGTTTGGTTTAGATTTGACAGCCATAATCAGCAATTGTGTACATTTGAGCTGAATGTGTCAAAATCTTAAAAATTAACAGGTGCCCAAGCAATTTCATGCTAGAATCATCATCCGGATGCCAAAATAAACTAAATACAGCAAAAGATTTGAGTGCACAACGTTTGGTTTAGGTTTGACAGCCATAATCACCTTTTTATTGCTTTAAATGCGTTTTTAGCACATGATTGTACATTTGAGCTGAATGTGTCAAAATCTTAAAAATTAACAGGTGCCCAAGCAATTTCATGCTAGAATCATCATCCGGATGCCAAAATAAACTAAATACAGCAAAAGATTTGAGTGCACAACGTTTGGTTTAGGTTTGACAGCCATAATCACCTTTTTATTGCTTTAAATGCGTTTTTAGCGCATGATTGTACATTTGAGCTGAATGTGTCAAAATCTTAAAAATTAACAGGTGCCCAAGCAATTTCATGCTAGAATCATCATCCGGATGCCAAAATAAACTAAATACAGCAAAAGATTTGAGTGCACAACGTTTGGTTTAGATTTGACAGCCATAATCAGCAATTGTGTACATTTGAGCTGAATGTGTCAAAATCTTAAAAATTAACAGGTGCCCAAGCAATTTCATGCTAGAATCATCATCCGGATGCCAAAATAAACTAAATACAGCAAAAGATTTGAGTGCACAACGTTTGGTTTAGGTTTGACAGCCATAATCACCTTTTTATTGCTTTAAATGCGTTTTTAGCGCATGATTGTACATTTGAGCTGAATGTGTCAAAATCTTAAAAATTAACAGGTGCCCAAGCAATTTCATGCTAGAATCATCATCCGGATGCCAAAATAAACTAAATACAGCAAAAGATTTGAGTGCACAACGTTTGGTTTAGGTTTGACAGCCATAATCACCTTTTTATTGCTTTAAATGCGTTTTTAGCACATGATTGTACATTTGAGCTGAATGTGTCAAAATCTTAAAAATTAACAGGTGCCCAAGCAATTTCATGCTAGAATCATCATCCGGATGCCAAAATAAACTAAATACAGCAAAAGATTTGAGTGCACAACGTTTGGTTTAGATTTGACAGCCATAATCAGCAATTGTGTACATTTGAGCTGAATGTGTCAAAATCTTAAAAATTAACAGGTGCCCAAGCAATTTCATGCTAGAATCATCATCCGGATGCCAAAATAAACTAAATACAGCAAAAGATTTGAGTGCACAACGTTTGGTTTAGGTTTGACAGCCATAATCACCTTTTTATTGCTTTAAATGCGTTTTTAGCGCATGATTGTACATTTGAGCTGAATGTGTCAAAATCTTAAAAATTAACAGGTGCCCAAGCAATTTCATGCTAGAATCATCATCCGGATGCCAAAATAAACTAAATACAGCAAAAGATTTGAGTGCACAACGTTTGGTTTAGATTTGACAGCCATAATCAGCAATTGTGTACATTTGAGCTGAATGTGTCAAAATCTTAAAAATTAACAGGTGCCCAAGCAATTTCATGCTAGAATCATCATCCGGATGCCAAAATAAACTAAATACAGCAAAAGATTTGAGTGCACAACGTTTGGTTTAGGTTTGACAGCCATAATCACCTTTTTATTGCTTTAAATGCGTTTTTAGCGCATGATTGTACATTTGAGCTGAATGTGTCAAAATCTTAAAAATTAACAGGTGCCCAAGCAATTTCATGCTAGAATCATCATCCGGATGCCAAAATAAACTAAATACAGCAAAAGATTTGAGTGCACAACGTTTGGTTTAGATTTGACAGCCATAATCAGCAATTGTGTACATTTGAGGTGAATGTGTCAAAATCTTAAAAATTAACAGGTGCCCAAGCAATTTCATGCTAGAATCATCATCCGGATGCCAAAATAAACTAAATACAGCAAAAGATTTCAGTGCACAACGTTTGGTTTAGGTTTGACAGCCATAATCACCTTTTTATTGCTTTAAATGCGTTTTTAGCGCATGATTGTACATTTGAGCTGAATGTGTCAAAATCTTAAAAATTAACAGGTGCCCAAGCCATTTCATGCTAGAATCATCATCCGGATGCCAAAATAAACTAAATACAGCAAAAGATTTGAGTGCACAACGTTTGGTTTAGATTTGACAGCCATAATCAGCAATTGTGTACATTTGAGCTGAATGTGTCAAAATCTTAAAAATTAACAGGTGCCCAAGCAATTTCATGCTAGAATCATCATCCGGATGCCAAAATAAACTAAATACAGCAAAAGATTTGAGTGCACAACGTTTGGTTTAGGTTTGACAGCCATAATCACCTTTTTATTGCTTTAAATTCGTTTTTAGCGCATGATTGTACATTTGAGCTGAATGTGTCAAAATCTTAAAAATTAACAGGTGCCCAAGCCATTTCATGCTAGAATCATCATCCGGATGCCAAAATAAACTAAATACAGCAAAAGATTTGAGTGCACAACGTTTGGTTTAGATTTGACAGCCATAATCAGCAATTGTGTACATTTGAGCTGAATGTGTCAAAATCTTAAAAATTAACAGGTGCCCAAGCAATTTCATGCTAGAATCATCATCCGGATGCCAAAATAAACTAAATACAGCAAAAGATTTGAGTGCACAACGTTTGGTTAAGGTTTGACAGCCATAATCACCTTTTTATTGCTTTAAATGCGTTTTTAGCGCATGATTGTACATTTGAGCTGAATGTGTCAAAATCTTAAAAATTAACAGGTGCCCAAGCAATTTCATGCTAGAATCATCATCCGGATGCCAAAATAAACTAAATACAGCAAAAGATTTGAGTGCACAGCGTTTGGTTTAGATTTGACAGCCATAATCAGCAATTGTGTACATTTGAGCTGAATGTGTCAAAATCTTAAAAATTAACAGGTGCCCAAGCAATTTCATGCTAGAATCATCATCCGGATGCCAAAATAAACTAAATACAGCAAAAGATTTGAGTGCACAACGTTTGGTTTAGATTTGACAGCCATAATCAGCAATTGTGTACATTTGAGCTGAATGTGTCAAAATCTTAAAAATTAACAGGTGCCCAAGCAATTTCATGCTAGAATCATCATCCGGATGCCAAAATAAACTAAATACAGCAAAAGATTTGAGTGCACAACGTTTGGTTTAGGTTTGACAGCCATAATCACCTTTTTATTGCTTTAAATGCGTTTTTAGCGCATGATTGTACATTTGAGCTGAATGTGTCAAAATCTTAAAAATTAACAGGTGCCCAAGCAATTTCATGCTAGAATCATCATCCGGATGCCAAAATAAACTAAATACAGCAAAAGATTTGAGTGCACAACGTTTGGTTTAGGTTTGACAGCCATAATCACCTTTTTATTGCTTTAAATGCGTTTTTAGCGCATGATTGTACATTTGAGCTGAATGTGTCAAAATCTTAAAAATTAACAGGTGCCCAAGCAATTTCATGCTAGAATCATCATCCGGATGCCAAAATAAACTAAATACAGCAAAAGATTTGAGTGCACAACGTTTGGTTTAGATTTGACAGCCATAATCAGCAATTGTGTACATTTGAGCTGAATGTGTCAAAATCTTAAAAATTAACAGGTGCCCAAGCAATTTCATGCTAGAATCATCATCCGGAGGCCAAAATAAACTAAATACAGCAAAAGATTTGAGTGCACAACGTTTGGTTTAGATTTGACAGCCATAATCAGCAATTGTGTACATTTGAGCTGAATGTGTCAAAATCTTAAAAATTAACAGGTGCCCAAGCAATTTCATGCTAGAATCATCATCCGGATGCCAAAATAAACTAAATACAGCAAAAGATTTGAGTGCACAACGTTTGGTTTAGATTTGACAGCCATAATCAGCAATTGTGTACATTTGAGCTGAATGTGTCAAAATCTTAAAAATTAACAGGTGCCCAAGCAATTTCATGCTAGAATCATCATCCGGATGCCAAAATAAACTAAATACAGCAAAAGATTTCAGTGCACAACGTTTGGTTTAGGTTTGACAGCCATAATCACCTTTTTATTGCTTTAAATGCGTTTTTAGCGCATGATTGTACATTTGAGCTGAATGTGTCAAAATCTTAAAAATTAACAGGTGCCCAAGCAATTTCATGCTAGAATCATCATCCGGATGCCAAAATAAACTAAATACAGCAAAAGATTTGAGTGCACAACGTTTGGTTTAGATTTGACAGCCATAATCAGCAATTGTGTACATTTGAGCTGAATGTGTCAAAATCTTAAAAATTAACAGGTGCCCAAGCAATTTCATGCTAGAATCATCATCCGGATGCCAAAATAAACTAAATACAGCAAAAGATTTGAGTGCACAACGTTTGGTTTAGGTTTGACAGCCATAATCACCTTTTTATTGCTTTAAATGCGTTTTTAGCGCATGATTGTACATTTGAGCTGAATGTGTCAAAATCTTAAAAATTAACAGGTGCCCAAGCAATTTCATGCTAGAATCATCATCCGGATGCCAAAATAAACTAAATACAGCAAAAGATTTGAGTGCACAACGTTTGGTTTAGGTTTGACAGCCATAATCACCTTTTTATTGCTTTAAATGCGTTTTTAGCACATGATTGTACATTTGAGCTGAATGTGTCAAAATCTTAAAAATTAACAGGTGCCCAAGCAATTTCATGCTAGAATCATCATCCGGATGCCAAAATAAACTAAATACAGCAAAAGATTTGAGTGCACAACGTTTGGTTTAGATTTGACAGCCATAATCAGCAATTGTGTACATTTGAGCTGAATGTGTCAAAATCTTAAAAATTAACAGGTGCCCAAGCAATTTCATGCTAGAATCATCATCCGGATGCCAAAATAAACTAAATACAGCAAAAGATTTGAGTGCACAACGTTTGGTTTAGGTTTGACAGCCATAATCACCTTTTTATTGCTTTAAATGCGTTTTTAGCGCATGATTGTACATTTGAGCTGAATGTGTCAAAATCTTAAAAATTAACAGGTGCCCAAGCAATTTCATGCTAGAATCATCATCCGGATGCCAAAATAAACTAAATACAGCAAAAGATTTGAGTGCACAACGTTTGGTTTAGATTTGACAGCCATAATCAGCAATTGTGTACATTTGAGCTGAATGTGTCAAAATCTTAAAAATTAACAGGTGCCCAAGCAATTTCATGCTAGAATCATCATCCGGATGCCAAAATAAACTAAATACAGCAAAAGATTTCAGTGCACAACGTTTGGTTTAGGTTTGACAGCCATAATCACCTTTTTATTGCTTTAAATGCGTTTTTAGCGCATGATTGTACATTTGAGCTGAATGTGTCAAAATCTTAAAAATTAACAGGTGCCCAAGCAATTTCATGCTAGAATCATCATCCGGATGCCAAAATAAACTAAATACAGCAAAAGATTTGAGTGCACAACGTTTGGTTTAGATTTGACAGCCATAATCAGCAATTGTGTACATTTGAGCTGAATGTGTCAAAATCTTAAAAATTAACAGGTGCCCAAGCAATTTCATGCTAGAATCATCATCCGGATGCCAAAATAAACTAAATACAGCAAAAGATTTGAGTGCACAACGTTTGGTTTAGATTTGACAGCCATAATCAGCAATTGTGTACATTTGAGCTGAATGTGTCAAAATCTTAAAAATTAACAGGTGCCCAAGCAATTTCATGCTAGAATCATCATCCGGATGCCAAAATAAACTAAATACAGCAAAAGATTTCAGTGCACAACGTTTGGTTTAGGTTTGACAGCCATAATCACCTTTTTATTGCTTTAAATGCGTTTTTAGCGCATGATTGTACATTTGAGCTGAATGTGTCAAAATCTTAAAAATTAAAGGGTGCCCAAGCAATTTCATGCTAGAATCATCATCCGGAGGCCAAAATAAACTAAATACAGCAAAAGATTTGAGTGCACAACGTTTGGTTTAGATTTGACAGCCATAATCAGCAATTGTGTACATTTGAGCTGAATGTGTCAAAATCTTAAAAATTAACAGGTGCCCAAGCAATTTCATGCTAGAATCATCATCCGGATGCCAAAATAAACTAAATACAGCAAAAGATTTGAGTGCACAACGTTTGGTTTAGATTTGACAGCCATAATCAGCAATTGTGTACATTTGAGCTGAATGTGTCAAAATCTTAAAAATTAACAGGTGCCCAAGCAATTTCATGCTAGAATCATCATCCGGATGCCAAAATAAACTAAATACAGCAAAAGATTTGAGTGCACAACGTTTGGTTTAGGTTTGACAGCCATAATCACCTTTTTATTGCTTTAAATGCGTTTTTAGCACATGATTGTACATTTGAGCTGAATGTGTCAAAATCTTAAAAATTAACAGGTGCCCAAGCAATTTCATGCTAGAATCATCATCCGGATGCCAAAATAAACTAAATACAGCAAAAGATTTGAGTGCACAACGTTTGGTTTAGGTTTGACAGCCATAATCACCTTTTTATTGCTTTAAATGCGTTTTTAGCGCATGATTGTACATTTGAGCTGAATGTGTCAAAATCTTAAAAATTAACAGGTGCCCAAGCAATTTCATGCTAGAATCATCATCCGGATGCCAAAATAAACTAAATACAGCAAAAGATTTGAGTGCACAACGTTTGGTTTAGATTTGACAGCCATAATCAGCAATTGTGTACATTTGAGCTGAATGTGTCAAAATCTTAAAAATTAACAGGTGCCCAAGCAATTTCATGCTAGAATCATCATCCGGATGCCAAAATAAACTAAATACAGCAAAAGATTTGAGTGCACAACGTTTGGTTTAGGTTTGACAGCCATAATCACCTTTTTATTGCTTTAAATGCGTTTTTAGCGCATGATTGTACATTTGAGCTGAATGTGTCAAAATCTTAAAAATTAACAGGTGCCCAAGCAATTTCATGCTAGAATCATCATCCGGATGCCAAAATAAACTAAATACAGCAAAAGATTTGAGTGCACAACGTTTGGTTTAGGTTTGACAGCCATAATCACCTTTTTATTGCTTTAAATGCGTTTTTAGCACATGATTGTACATTTGAGCTGAATGTGTCAAAATCTTAAAAATTAACAGGTGCCCAAGCAATTTCATGCTAGAATCATCATCCGGATGCCAAAATAAACTAAATACAGCAAAAGATTTGAGTGCACAACGTTTGGTTTAGATTTGACAGCCATAATCAGCAATTGTGTACATTTGAGCTGAATGTGTCAAAATCTTAAAAATTAACAGGTGCCCAAGCAATTTCATGCTAGAATCATCATCCGGATGCCAAAATAAACTAAATACAGCAAAAGATTTGAGTGCACAACGTTTGGTTTAGGTTTGACAGCCATAATCACCTTTTTATTGCTTTAAATGCGTTTTTAGCGCATGATTGTACATTTGAGCTGAATGTGTCAAAATCTTAAAAATTAACAGGTGCCCAAGCAATTTCATGCTAGAATCATCATCCGGATGCCAAAATAAACTAAATACAGCAAAAGATTTGAGTGCACAACGTTTGGTTTAGATTTGACAGCCATAATCAGCAATTGTGTACATTTGAGCTGAATGTGTCAAAATCTTAAAAATTAACAGGTGCCCAAGCAATTTCATGCTAGAATCATCATCCGGATGCCAAAATAAACTAAATACAGCAAAAGATTTGAGTGCACAACGTTTGGTTTAGGTTTGACAGCCATAATCACCTTTTTATTGCTTTAAATGCGTTTTTAGCGCATGATTGTACATTTGAGCTGAATGTGTCAAAATCTTAAAAATTAACAGGTGCCCAAGCAATTTCATGCTAGAATCATCATCCGGATGCCAAAATAAACTAAATACAGCAAAAGATTTGAGTGCACAACGTTTGGTTTAGATTTGACAGCCATAATCAGCAATTGTGTACATTTGAGGTGAATGTGTCAAAATCTTAAAAATTAACAGGTGCCCAAGCAATTTCATGCTAGAATCATCATCCGGATGCCAAAATAAACTAAATACAGCAAAAGATTTCAGTGCACAACGTTTGGTTTAGGTTTGACAGCCATAATCACCTTTTTATTGCTTTAAATGCGTTTTTAGCGCATGATTGTACATTTGAGCTGAATGTGTCAAAATCTTAAAAATTAACAGGTGCCCAAGCCATTTCATGCTAGAATCATCATCCGGATGCCAAAATAAACTAAATACAGCAAAAGATTTGAGTGCACAACGTTTGGTTTAGATTTGACAGCCATAATCAGCAATTGTGTACATTTGAGCTGAATGTGTCAAAATCTTAAAAATTAACAGGTGCCCAAGCAATTTCATGCTAGAATCATCATCCGGATGCCAAAATAAACTAAATACAGCAAAAGATTTGAGTGCACAACGTTTGGTTTAGGTTTGACAGCCATAATCACCTTTTTATTGCTTTAAATTCGTTTTTAGCGCATGATTGTACATTTGAGCTGAATGTGTCAAAATCTTAAAAATTAACAGGTGCCCAAGCCATTTCATGCTAGAATCATCATCCGGATGCCAAAATAAACTAAATACAGCAAAAGATTTGAGTGCACAACGTTTGGTTTAGATTTGACAGCCATAATCAGCAATTGTGTACATTTGAGCTGAATGTGTCAAAATCTTAAAAATTAACAGGTGCCCAAGCAATTTCATGCTAGAATCATCATCCGGATGCCAAAATAAACTAAATACAGCAAAAGATTTGAGTGCACAACGTTTGGTTAAGGTTTGACAGCCATAATCACCTTTTTATTGCTTTAAATGCGTTTTTAGCGCATGATTGTACATTTGAGCTGAATGTGTCAAAATCTTAAAAATTAACAGGTGCCCAAGCAATTTCATGCTAGAATCATCATCCGGATGCCAAAATAAACTAAATACAGCAAAAGATTTGAGTGCACAGCGTTTGGTTTAGATTTGACAGCCATAATCAGCAATTGTGTACATTTGAGCTGAATGTGTCAAAATCTTAAAAATTAACAGGTGCCCAAGCAATTTCATGCTAGAATCATCATCCGGATGCCAAAATAAACTAAATACAGCAAAAGATTTGAGTGCACAACGTTTGGTTTAGATTTGACAGCCATAATCAGCAATTGTGTACATTTGAGCTGAATGTGTCAAAATCTTAAAAATTAACAGGTGCCCAAGCAATTTCATGCTAGAATCATCATCCGGATGCCAAAATAAACTAAATACAGCAAAAGATTTGAGTGCACAACGTTTGGTTTAGGTTTGACAGCCATAATCACCTTTTTATTGCTTTAAATGCGTTTTTAGCGCATGATTGTACATTTGAGCTGAATGTGTCAAAATCTTAAAAATTAACAGGTGCCCAAGCAATTTCATGCTAGAATCATCATCCGGATGCCAAAATAAACTAAATACAGCAAAAGATTTCAGTGCACAACGTTTGGTTTAGGTTTGACAGCCATAATCACCTTTTTATTGCTTTAAATGCGTTTTTAGCGCATGATTGTACATTTGAGCTGAATGTGTCAAAATCTTAAAAATTAACAGGTGCCCAAGCAATTTCATGCTAGAATCATCATCCGGATGCCAAAATAAACTAAATACAGCAAAAGATTTGAGTGCACAACGTTTGGTTTAGATTTGACAGCCATAATCAGCAATTGTGTACATTTGAGCTGAATGTGTCAAAATCTTAAAAATTAAAGGGTGCCCAAGCAATTTCATGCTAGAATCATCATCCGGAGGCCAAAATAAACTAAATACAGCAAAAGATTTGAGTGCACAACGTTTGGTTTAGATTTGACAGCCATAATCAGCAATTGTGTACATTTGAGCTGAATGTGTCAAAATCTTAAAAATTAACAGGTGCCCAAGCAATTTCATGCTAGAATCATCATCCGGATGCCAAAATAAACTAAATACAGCAAAAGATTTGAGTGCACAACGTTTGGTTTAGATTTGACAGCCATAATCAGCAATTGTGTACATTTGAGCTGAATGTGTCAAAATCTTAAAAATTAACAGGTGCCCAAGCAATTTCATGCTAGAATCATCATCCGGATGCCAAAATAAACTAAATACAGCAAAAGATTTCAGTGCACAACGTTTGGTTTAGGTTTGACAGCCATAATCACCTTTTTATTGCTTTAAATGCGTTTTTAGCGCATGATTGTACATTTGAGCTGAATGTGTCAAAATCTTAAAAATTAAAGGGTGCCCAAGCAATTTCATGCTAGAATCATCATCCGGAGGCCAAAATAAACTAAATACAGCAAAAGATTTGAGTGCACAACGTTTGGTTTAGATTTGACAGCCATAATCAGCAATTGTGTACATTTGAGCTGAATGTGTCAAAATCTTAAAAATTAACAGGTGCCCAAGCAATTTCATGCTAGAATCATCATCCGGATGCCAAAATAAACTAAATACAGCAAAAGATTTGAGTGCACAACGTTTGGTTTAGATTTGACAGCCATAATCAGCAATTGTGTACATTTGAGCTGAATGTGTCAAAATCTTAAAAATTAACAGGTGCCCAAGCAATTTCATGCTAGAATCATCATCCGGATGCCAAAATAAACTAAATACAGCAAAAGATTTGAGTGCACAACGTTTGGTTTAGGTTTGACAGCCATAATCACCTTTTTATTGCTTTAAATGCGTTTTTAGCACATGATTGTACATTTGAGCTGAATGTGTCAAAATCTTAAAAATTAACAGGTGCCCAAGCAATTTCATGCTAGAATCATCATCCGGATGCCAAAATAAACTAAATACAGCAAAAGATTTGAGTGCACAACGTTTGGTTTAGGTTTGACAGCCATAATCACCTTTTTATTGCTTTAAATGCGTTTTTAGCGCATGATTGTACATTTGAGGTGAATGTGTCAAAATCTTAAAAATTAACAGGTGCCCAAGCAATTTCATGCTAGAATCATCATCCGGATGCCAAAATAAACTAAATACAGCAAAAGATTTGAGTGCACAACGTTTGGTTTAGGTTTGACAGCCATAATCACCTTTTTATTGCTTTAAATGCGTTTTTAGCGCATGATTGTACATTTGAGCTGAATGTGTCAAAATCTTAAAAATTAACAGGTGCCCAAGCAATTTCATGCTAGAATCATCATCCGGATGCCAAAATAAACTAAATACAGCAAAAGATTTGAGTGCACAACGTTTGGTTTAGATTTGACAGCCATAATCAGCAATTGTGTACATTTGAGCTGAATGTGTCAAAATCTTAAAAATTAACAGGTGCCCAAGCAATTTCATGCTAGAATCATCATCCGGAGGCCAAAATAAACTAAATACAGCAAAAGATTTGAGTGCACAACGTTTGGTTTAGATTTGACAGCCATAATCAGCAATTGTGTACATTTGAGCTGAATGTGTCAAAATCTTAAAAATTAACAGGTGCCCAAGCAATTTCATGCTAGAATCATCATCCGGATGCCAAAATAAACTAAATACAGCAAAAGATTTGAGTGCACAACGTTTGGTTTAGATTTGACAGCCATAATCAGCAATTGTGTACATTTGAGCTGAATGTGTCAAAATCTTAAAAATTAACAGGTGCCCAAGCAATTTCATGCTAGAATCATCATCCGGATGCCAAAATAAACTAAATACAGCAAAAGATTTCAGTGCACAACGTTTGGTTTAGGTTTGACAGCCATAATCACCTTTTTATTGCTTTAAATGCGTTTTTAGCGCATGATTGTACATTTGAGCTGAATGTGTCAAAATCTTAAAAATTAACAGGTGCCCAAGCAATTTCATGCTAGAATCATCATCCGGATGCCAAAATAAACTAAATACAGCAAAAGATTTGAGTGCACAACGTTTGGTTTAGGTTTGACAGCCATAATCACCTTTTTATTGCTTTAAATGCGTTTTTAGCACATGATTGTACATTTGAGCTGAATGTGTCAAAATCTTAAAAATTAACAGGTGCCCAAGCAATTTCATGCTAGAATCATCATCCGGATGCCAAAATAAACTAAATACAGCAAAAGATTTGAGTGCACAACGTTTGGTTTAGATTTGACAGCCATAATCAGCAATTGTGTACATTTGAGCTGAATGTGTCAAAATCTTAAAAATTAACAGGTGCCCAAGCAATTTCATGCTAGAATCATCATCCGGATGCCAAAATAAACTAAATACAGCAAAAGATTTGAGTGCACAACGTTTGGTTTAGGTTTGACAGCCATAATCACCTTTTTATTGCTTTAAATGCGTTTTTAGCGCATGATTGTACATTTGAGCTGAATGTGTCAAAATCTTAAAAATTAACAGGTGCCCAAGCAATTTCATGCTAGAATCATCATCCGGATGCCAAAATAAACTAAATACAGCAAAAGATTTGAGTGCACAACGTTTGGTTTAGATTTGACAGCCATAATCAGCAATTGTGTACATTTGAGCTGAATGTGTCAAAATCTTAAAAATTAACAGGTGCCCAAGCAATTTCATGCTAGAATCATCATCCGGATGCCAAAATAAACTAAATACAGCAAAAGATTTGAGTGCACAACGTTTGGTTTAGGTTTGACAGCCATAATCACCTTTTTATTGCTTTAAATGCGTTTTTAGCGCATGATTGTACATTTGAGCTGAATGTGTCAAAATCTTAAAAATTAACAGGTGCCCAAGCAATTTCATGCTAGAATCATCATCCGGATGCCAAAATAAACTAAATACAGCAAAAGATTTGAGTGCACAACGTTTGGTTTAGATTTGACAGCCATAATCAGCAATTGTGTACATTTGAGGCTGAATGTGTCAAAATCTTAAAAATTAACAGGTGCCCAAGCAATTTCATGCTAGAATCATCATCCGGATGCCAAAATAAACTAAATACAGCAAAAGATTTCAGTGCACAACGTTTGGTTTAGGTTTGACAGCCATAATCACCTTTTTATTGCTTTAAATGCGTTTTTAGCGCATGATTGTACATTTGAGCTGAATGTGTCAAAATCTTAAAAATTAACAGGTGCCCAAGCCATTTCATGCTAGAATCATCATCCGGATGCCAAAATAAACTAAATACAGCAAAAGATTTGAGTGCACAACGTTTGGTTTAGATTTGACAGCCATAATCAGCAATTGTGTACATTTGAGCTGAATGTGTCAAAATCTTAAAAATTAACAGGTGCCCAAGCAATTTCATGCTAGAATCATCATCCGGATGCAAAATAAACTAAATACAGCAAAAGATTTGAGTGCACAACGTTTGGTTTAGGTTTGACAGCCATAATCACCTTTTTATTGCTTTAAATTCGTTTTTAGCGCATGATTGTACATTTGAGCTGAATGTGTCAAAATCTTAAAAATTAACAGGTGCCCAAGCCATTTCATGCTAGAATCATCATCCGGATGCCAAAATAAACTAAATACAGCAAAAGATTTGAGTGCACAACGTTTGGTTTAGATTTGACAGCCATAATCAGCAATTGTGTACATTTGAGCTGAATGTGTCAAAATCTTAAAAATTAACAGGTGCCCAAGCAATTTCATGCTAGAATCATCATCCGGATGCCAAAATAAACTAAATACAGCAAAAGATTTGAGTGCACAACGTTTGGTTAAGGTTTGACAGCCATAATCACCTTTTTATTGCTTTAAATGCGTTTTTAGCGCATGATTGTACATTTGAGCTGAATGTGTCAAAATCTTAAAAATTAACAGGTGCCCAAGCAATTTCATGCTAGAATCATCATCCGGATGCCAAAATAAACTAAATACAGCAAAAGATTTGAGTGCACAAGCGTTTGGTTTAGATTTGACAGCCATAATCAGCAATTGTGTACATTTGAGCTGAATGTGTCAAAATCTTAAAAATTAACAGGTGCCCAAGCAATTTCATGCTAGAATCATCATCCGGATGCCAAAATAAACTAAATACAGCAAAAGATTTGAGTGCACAACGTTTGGTTTAGATTTGACAGCCATAATCAGCAATTGTGTACATTTGAGCTGAATGTGTCAAAATCTTAAAAATTAACAGGTGCCCAAGCAATTTCATGCTAGAATCATCATCCGGATGCCAAAATAAACTAAATACAGCAAAAGATTTGAGTGCACAACGTTTGGTTTAGGTTTGACAGCCATAATCACCTTTTTATTGCTTTAAATGCGTTTTTAGCGCATGATTGTACATTTGAGCTGAATGTGTCAAAATCTTAAAAATTAACAGGTGCCCAAGCAATTTCATGCTAGAATCATCATCCGGATGCCAAAATAAACTAAATACAGCAAAAGATTTCAGTGCACAACGTTTGGTTTAGGTTTGACAGCCATAATCACCTTTTTATTGCTTTAAATGCGTTTTTAGCGCATGATTGTACATTTGAGCTGAATGTGTCAAAATCTTAAAAATTAACAGGTGCCCAAGCAATTTCATGCTAGAATCATCATCCGGATGCCAAAATAAACTAAATACAGCAAAAGATTTGAGTGCACAACGTTTGGTTTAGATTTGACAGCCATAATCAGCAATTGTGTACATTTGAGCTGAATGTGTCAAAATCTTAAAAATTAACAGGTGCCCAAGCAATTTCATGCTAGAATCATCATCCGGATGCCAAAATAAACTAAATACAGCAAAAGATTTGAGTGCACAACGTTTGGTTTAGGTTTGACAGCCATAATCACCTTTTTATTGCTTTAAATGCGTTTTTAGCGCATGATTGTACATTTGAGCTGAATGTGTCAAAATCTTAAAAATTAACAGGTGCCCAAGCAATTTCATGCTAGAATCATCATCCGGATGCCAAAATAAACTAAATACAGCAAAAGATTTGAGTGCACAACGTTTGGTTTAGATTTGACAGCCATAATCAGCAATTGTGTACATTTGAGCTGAATGTGTCAAAATCTTAAAAATTAACAGGTGCCCAAGCAATTTCATGCTAGAATCATCATCCGGATGCCAAAATAAACTAAATACAGCAAAAGATTTGAGTGTACAACGTTTGGTTTTAGGTTTGACAGCCATAATCACCTTTTTATTGCTTTAAATGCGTTTTTAGCGCATGATTGTACATTTGAGCTGAATGTGTCAAAATCTTAAAAATTAACAGGTGCCCAAGCAATTTCATGCTAGAATCATCATCCGGATGCCAAAATAAACTAAATACAGCAAAAGATTTGAGTGCACAACGTTTGGTTTAGGTTTGACAGCCATAATCACCTTTTTATTGCTTTAAATGCGTTTTTAGCACATGATTGTACATTTGAGCTGAATGTGTCAAAATCTTAAAAATTAACAGGTGCCCAAGCAATTTCATGCTAGAATCATCATCCGGATGCCAAAATAAACTAAATACAGCAAAAGATTTGAGTGCACAACGTTTGGTTTAGATTTGACAGCCATAATCAGCAATTGTGTACATTTGAGCTGAATGTGTCAAAATCTTAAAAATTAACAGGTGCCCAAGCAATTTCATGCTAGAATCATCATCCGGATGCCAAAATAAACTAAATACAGCAAAAGATTTGAGTGCACAACGTTTGGTTTAGGTTTGACAGCCATAATCACCTTTTTATTGCTTTAAATGCGTTTTTAGCGCATGATTGTACATTTGAGCTGAATGTGTCAAAATCTTAAAAATTAACAGGTGCCCAAGCAATTTCATGCTAGAATCATCATCCGGATGCCAAAATAAACTAAATACAGCAAAAGATTTGAGTGCACAACGTTTGGTTTAGATTTGACAGCCATAATCAGCAATTGTGTACATTTGAGCTGAATGTGTCAAAATCTTAAAAATTAACAGGTGCCCAAGCAATTTCATGCTAGAATCATCATCCGGATGCCAAAATAAACTAAATACAGCAAAAGATTTGAGTGCACAACGTTTGGTTTAGGTTTGACAGCCATAATCACCTTTTTATTGCTTTAAAATGCGTTTTTAGCGCATGATTGTACATTTGAGCTGAATGTGTCAAAATCTTAAAAATTAACAGGTGCCCAAGCAATTTCATGCTAGAATCATCATCCGGATGCCAAAATAAACTAAATACAGCAAAAGATTTGAGTGCACAACGTTTGGTTTAGGTTTGACAGCCATAATCACCTTTTTATTGCTTTAAATGCGTTTTAGCACATGATTGTACATTTGAGCTGAATGTGTCAAAATCTTAAAAATTAACAGGTGCCCAAGCAATTTCATGCTAGAATCATCATCCGGATGCCAAAATAAACTAAATACAGCAAAAGATTTGAGTGCACAACGTTTGGTTTAGGTTTGACAGCCATAATCACCTTTTTATTGCTTTAAATGCGTTTTTAGCGCATGATTGTACATTTGAGGTGAATGTGTCAAAATCTTAAAAATTAACAGGTGCCCAAGCAATTTCATGCTAGAATCATCATCCGGATGCCAAAATAAACTAAATACAGCAAAAGATTTGAGTGCACAACGTTTGGTTTAGGTTGACAGCCATAATCACCTTTTTATTGCTTTAAATGCGTTTTTAGCGCATGATTGTACATTTGAGCTGAATGTGTCAAAATCTTAAAAATTAACAGGTGCCCAAGCAATTTCATGCTAGAATCATCATCCGGATGCCAAAATAAACTAAATACAGCAAAAGATTTGAGTGCACAACGTTTGGTTTAGATTTGACAGCCATAATCAGCAATTGTGTACATTTGAGCTGAATGTGTCAAAATCTTAAAAATTAACAGGTGCCCAAGCAATTTCATGCTAGAATCATCATCCGGAGGCCAAAATAAACTAAATACAGCAAAAGATTTGAGTGCACAACGTTTGGTTTAGATTTGACAGCCATAATCAGCAATTGTGTACATTTGAGCTGAATGTGTCAAAATCTTAAAAATTAACAGGTGCCCAAGCAATTTCATGCTAGAATCATCATCCGGATGCCAAAATAAACTAAATACAGCAAAAGATTTGAGTGCACAACGTTTGGTTTAGGTTTGACAGCCATAATCACCTTTTTATTGCTTTAAATGCGTTTTTAGCACATGATTGTACATTTGAGCTGAATGTGTCAAAATCTTAAAAATTAACAGGTGCCCAAGCAATTTCATGCTAGAATCATCATCCGGATGCCAAAATAAACTAAATACAGCAAAAGATTTGAGTGCACAACGTTTGGTTTAGATTTGACAGCCATAATCAGCAATTGTGTACATTTGAGCTGAATGTGTCAAAATCTTAAAAATTAACAGGTGCCCAAGCAATTTCATGCTAGAATCATCATCCGGATGCCAAAATAAACTAAATACAGCAAAAGATTTGAGTGCACAACGTTTGGTTTAGGTTTGACAGCCATAATCACCTTTTTATTGCTTTAAATGCGTTTTTAGCGCATGATTGTACATTTGAGCTGAATGTGTCAAAATCTTAAAAATTAACAGGTGCCCAAGCAATTTCATGCTAGAATCATCATCCGGATGCCAAAATAAACTAAATACAGCAAAAGATTTGAGTGCACAACGTTTGGTTTAGATTTGACAGCCATAATCAGCAATTGTGTACATTTGAGCTGAATGTGTCAAAATCTTAAAAATTAACAGGTGCCCAAGCAATTTCATGCTAGAATCATCATCCGGATGCCAAAATAAACTAAATACAGCAAAAGATTTGAGTGCACAACGTTTGGTTTAGGTTTGACAGCCATAATCACCTTTTTATTGCTTTAAATGCGTTTTTAGCGCATGATTGTACATTTGAGCTGAATGTGTCAAAATCTTAAAAATTAACAGGTGCCCAAGCAATTTCATGCTAGAATCATCATCCGGATGCCAAAATAAACTAAATACAGCAAAAGATTTGAGTGCACAACGTTTGGTTTAGATTTGACAGCCATAATCAGCAATTGTGTACATTTGAGGTGAATGTGTCAAAATCTTAAAATTAACAGGTGCCCAAGCAATTTCATGCTAGAATCATCATCCGGATGCCAAAATAAACTAAATACAGCAAAAGATTTCAGTGCACAACGTTTGGTTTAGGTTTGACAGCCATAATCACCTTTTTATTGCTTTAAATGCGTTTTTAGCGCATGATTGTACATTTGAGCTGAATGTGTCAAAATCTTAAAAATTAACAGGTGCCCAAGCCATTTCATGCTAGAATCATCATCCGGATGCCAAAATAAACTAAATACAGCAAAAGATTTGAGTGCACAACGTTTGGTTTAGATTTGACAGCCATAATCAGCAATTGTGTACATTTGAGCTGAATGTGTCAAAATCTTAAAAATTAACAGGTGCCCAAGCAATTTCATGCTAGAATCATCATCCGGATGCCAAAATAAACTAAATACAGCAAAAGATTTGAGTGCACAACGTTTGGTTTAGGTTTGACAGCCATAATCACCTTTTTATTGCTTTAAATTCGTTTTTAGCGCATGATTGTACATTTGAGCTGAATGTGTCAAAATCTTAAAAATTAACAGGTGCCCAAGCCATTTCATGCTAGAATCATCATCCGGATGCCAAAATAAACTAAATACAGCAAAAGATTTGAGTGCACAACGTTTGGTTTAGATTTGACAGCCATAATCAGCAATTGTGTACATTTGAGCTGAATGTGTCAAAATCTTAAAAATTAACAGGTGCCCAAGCAATTTCATGCTAGAATCATCATCCGGATGCCAAAATAAACTAAATACAGCAAAAGATTTGAGTGCACAACGTTTGGTTAAGGTTTGACAGCCATAATCACCTTTTTATTGCTTTAAATGCGTTTTTAGCGCATGATTGTACATTTGAGCTGAATGTGTCAAAATCTTAAAATTAACAGGTGCCCAAGCAATTTCATGCTAGAATCATCATCCGGATGCCAAAATAAACTAAATACAGCAAAAGATTTGAGTGCACAGCGTTTGGTTTAGATTTGACAGCCATAATCAGCAATTGTGTACATTTGAGCTGAATGTGTCAAAATCTTAAAAATTAACAGGTGCCCAAGCAATTTCATGCTAGAATCATCATCCGGATGCCAAAATAAACTAAATACAGCAAAAGATTTGAGTGCACAACGTTTGGTTTAGATTTGACAGCCATAATCAGCAATTGTGTACATTTGAGCTGAATGTGTCAAAATCTTAAAAATTAACAGGTGCCCAAGCAATTTCATGCTAGAATCATCATCCGGATGCCAAAATAAACTAAATACAGCAAAAGATTTGAGTGCACAACGTTTGGTTTAGGTTTGACAGCCATAATCACCTTTTTATTGCTTTAAATGCGTTTTTAGCGCATGATTGTACATTTGAGCTGAATGTGTCAAAATCTTAAAAATTAACAGGTGCCCAAGCAATTTCATGCTAGAATCATCATCCGGATGCCAAAATAAACTAAATACAGCAAAAGATTTCAGTGCACAACGTTTGGTTTAGGTTTGACAGCCATAATCACCTTTTTATTGCTTTAAATGCGTTTTAGCGCATGATTGTACATTTGAGCTGAATGTGTCAAAATCTT
This sequence comes from Festucalex cinctus, assembly GCF_051991245.1. Lineage (NCBI taxonomy): Eukaryota > Metazoa > Chordata > Actinopteri > Syngnathiformes > Syngnathidae > Festucalex > Festucalex cinctus. The sequence goes on along the minus strand of NC_135421.1, from coordinate 54,744 downwards.
AAAAATTAACAGGTGCCCAAGCAATTTCATGCTAGAATCATCATCCGGATGCCAAAATAAACTAAATACAGCAAAAGATTTGAGTGCACAACGTTTGGTTTAGATTTGACAGCCATAATCAGCAATTGTGTACATTTGAGCTGAATGTGTCAAAATCTTAAAAATTAACAGGTGCCCAAGCAATTTCATGCTAGAATCATCATCCGGATGCCAAAATAAACTAAATACAGCAAAAGATTTGAGTGCACAACGTTTGGTTTAGGTTTGACAGCCATAATCACCTTTTTATTGCTTTAAATGCGTTTTTAGCGCATGATTGTACATTTGAGCTGAATGTGTCAAAATCTTAAAAATTAACAGGTGCCCAAGCAATTTCATGCTAGAATCATCATCCGGATGCCAAAATAACTAAATACAGCAAAAGATTTGAGTGCACAACGTTTGGTTTAGATTTGACAGCCATAATCAGCAATTGTGTACATTTGAGCTGAATGTGTCAAAATCTTAAAAATTAACAGGTGCCCAAGCAATTTCATGCTAGAATCATCATCCGGATGCCAAAATAAACTAAATACAGCAAAAGATTTGAGTGTACAACGTTTGGTTTAGGTTTGACAGCCATAATCACCTTTTTATTGCTTTAAAATGCGTTTTTAGCGCATGATTGTACATTTGAGCTGAATGTGTCAAAATCTTAAAATTAACAGGTGCCCAAGCAATTTCATGCTAGAATCATCATCCGGATGCCAAAATAAACTAAATACAGCAAAAGATTTGAGTGCACAACGTTTGGTTTAGGTTTGACAGCCATAATCACCTTTTTATTGCTTTAAATGCGTTTTTAGCACATGATTGTACATTTGAGCTGAATGTGTCAAAATCTTAAAAATTAACAGGTGCCCAAGCAATTTCATGCTAGAATCATCATCCGGATGCCAAAATAAACTAAATACAGCAAAAGATTTGAGTGCACAACGTTTGGTTTAGATTTGACAGCCATAATCAGCAATTGTGTACATTTGAGCTGAATGTGTCAAAATCTTAAAAATTAACAGGTGCCCAAGCAATTTCATGCTAGAATCATCATCCGGATGCCAAAATAAACTAAATACAGCAAAAGATTTGAGTGTACAACGTTTGGTTTAGGTTTGACAGCCATAATCACCTTTTTATTGCTTTAAAATGCGTTTTTAGCGCATGATTGTACATTTGAGCTGAATGTGTCAAAATCTTAAAAATTAACAGGTGCCCAAGCAATTTCATGCTAGAATCATCATCCGGATGCCAAAATAAACTAAATACAGCAAAAGATTTGAGTGCACAACGTTTGGTTTAGGTTTGACAGCCATAATCACCTTTTATTGCTTTAAATGCGTTTTTAGCACATGATTGTACATTTGAGCTGAATGTGTCAAAATCTTAAAAATTAACAGGTGCCCAAGCAATTTCATGCTAGAATCATCATCCGGATGCCAAAATAAACTAAATACAGCAAAAGATTTGAGTGCACAACGTTTGGTTTAGATTTGACAGCCATAATCAGCAATTGTGTACATTTGAGCTGAATGTGTCAAAATCTTAAAAATAACAGGTGCCCAAGCAATTTCATGCTAGAATCATCATCCGGATGCCAAAATAAACTAAATACAGCAAAAGATTTGAGTGCACAACGTTTGGTTTAGGTTTGACAGCCATAATCACCTTTTTATTGCTTTAAATGCGTTTTTAGCGCATGATTGTACATTTGAGCTGAATGTGTCAAAATCTTAAAAATTAACAGGTGCCCAAGCAATTTCATGCTAGAATCATCATCCGGATGCCAAAATAAACTAAATACAGCAAAAGATTTGAGTGCACAACGTTTGGTTTAGATTTGACAGCCATAATCAGCAATTGTGTACATTTGAGCTGAATGTGTCAAAATCTTAAAAATTAACAGGTGCCCAAGCAATTTCATGCTAGAATCATCATCCGGATGCCAAAATAAACTAAATACAGCAAAAGATTTGAGTGCACAACGTTTGGTTTAGGTTTGACAGCCATAATCACCTTTTTATTGCTTTAAAATGCGTTTTTAGCGCATGATTGTACATTTGAGCTGAATGTGTCAAAATCTTAAAAATTAACAGGTGCCCAAGCAATTTCATGCTAGAATCATCATCCGGATGCCAAAATAAACTAAATACAGCAAAAGATTTGAGTGCACAACGTTTGGTTTAGGTTTGACAGCCATAATCACCTTTTTATTGCTTTAAATGCGTTTTTAGCACATGATTGTACATTTGAGCTGAATGTGTCAAAATCTTAAAAATTAACAGGTGCCCAAGCAATTTCATGCTAGAATCATCATCCGGATGCCAAAATAAACTAAATACAGCAAAAGATTTGAGTGCACAACGTTTGGTTTAGGTTTGACAGCCATAATCACCTTTTTATTGCTTTAAATGCGTTTTTAGCGCATGATTGTACATTTGAGGTGAATGTGTCAAAATCTTAAAAATTAACAGGTGCCCAAGCAATTTCATGCTAGAATCATCATCCGGATGCCAAATAAACTAAATACAGCAAAAGATTTGAGTGCACAACGTTTGGTTTAGGTTTGACAGCCATAATCACCTTTTTATTGCTTTAAATGCGTTTTTAGCGCATGATTGTACATTTGAGCTGAATGTGTCAAAATCTTAAAAATTAACAGGTGCCCAAGCAATTTCATGCTAGAATCATCATCCGGATGCCAAAATAAACTAAATACAGCAAAAGATTTGAGTGCACAACGTTTGGTTTAGATTTGACAGCCATAATCAGCAATTGTGTACATTTGAGCTGAATGTGTCAAAATCTTAAAATTAACAGGTGCCCAAGCAATTTCATGCTAGAATCATCATCCGGAGGCCAAAATAAACTAAATACAGCAAAAGATTTGAGTGCACAACGTTTGGTTTAGATTTGACAGCCATAATCAGCAATTGTGTACATTTGAGCTGAATGTGTCAAAATCTTAAAAATTAACAGGTGCCCAAGCAATTTCATGCTAGAATCATCATCCGGATGCCAAAATAAACTAAATACAGCAAAAGATTTGAGTGCACAACGTTTGGTTTAGGTTTGACAGCCATAATCACCTTTTTATTGCTTTAAATGCGTTTTTAGCACATGATTGTACATTTGAGCTGAATGTGTCAAAATCTTAAAAATTAACAGGTGCCCAAGCAATTTCATGCTAGAATCATCATCCGGATGCCAAAATAAACTAAATACAGCAAAAGATTTGAGTGCACAACGTTTGGTTTAGATTTGACAGCCATAATCAGCAATTGTGTACATTTGAGCTGAATGTGTCAAAATCTTAAAAATTAACAGGTGCCCAAGCAATTTCATGCTAGAATCATCATCCGGATGCCAAAATAAACTAAATACAGCAAAAGATTTGAGTGCACAACGTTTGGTTTAGGTTTGACAGCCATAATCACCTTTTTATTGCTTTAAATGCGTTTTTAGCGCATGATTGTACATTTGAGCTGAATGTGTCAAAATCTTAAAAATTAACAGGTGCCCAAGCAATTTCATGCTAGAATCATCATCCGGATGCCAAAATAAACTAAATACAGCAAAAGATTTGAGTGCACAACGTTTGGTTTAGATTTGACAGCCATAATCAGCAATTGTGTACATTTGAGCTGAATGTGTCAAAATCTTAAAATTAACAGGTGCCCAAGCAATTTCATGCTAGAATCATCATCCGGATGCCAAAATAAACTAAATACAGCAAAAGATTTGAGTGCACAACGTTTGGTTTAGGTTTGACAGCCATAATCACCTTTTTATTGCTTTAATGCGTTTTTAGCGCATGATTGTACATTTGAGCTGAATGTGTCAAAATCTTAAAAATTAACAGGTGCCCAAGCAATTTCATGCTAGAATCATCATCCGGATGCCAAAATAAAACTAAATACAGCAAAAGATTTGAGTGCACAACGTTTGGTTTAGATTTGACAGCCATAATCAGCAATTGTGTACATTTGAGGTGAATGTGTCAAAATCTTAAAAATTAACAGGTGCCCAAGCAATTTCATGCTAGAATCATCATCCGGATGCCAAAATAAACTAAATACAGCAAAAGATTTCAGTGCACAACGTTTGGTTTAGGTTTGACAGCCATAATCACCTTTTTATTGCTTTAAATGCGTTTTTAGCGCATGATTGTACATTTGAGCTGAATGTGTCAAAATCTTAAAAATTAACAGGTGCCCAAGCCATTTCATGCTAGAATCATCATCCGGATGCCAAAATAAACTAAATACAGCAAAAGATTTGAGTGCACAACGTTTGGTTTAGATTTGACAGCCATAATCAGCAATTGTGTACATTTGAGCTGAATGTGTCAAAATCTTAAAAATTAACAGGTGCCCAAGCAATTTCATGCTAGAATCATCATCCGGATGCCAAAATAAACTAAATACAGCAAAAGATTTGAGTGCACAACGTTTGGTTTAGGTTTGACAGCCATAATCACCTTTTTATTGCTTTAAATTCGTTTTTAGCGCATGATTGTACATTTGAGCTGAATGTGTCAAAATCTTAAAAATTAACAGGTGCCCAAGCCATTTCATGCTAGAATCATCATCCGGATGCCAAATAAACTAAATACAGCAAAAGATTTGAGTGCACAACGTTTGGTTTAGATTTGACAGCCATAATCAGCAATTGTGTACATTTGAGCTGAATGTGTCAAAATCTTAAAAATTAACAGGTGCCCAAGCAATTTCATGCTAGAATCATCATCCGGATGCCAAAATAAACTAAATACAGCAAAAGATTTGAGTGCACAACGTTTGGTTAAGGTTTGACAGCCATAATCACCTTTTTATTGCTTTAAATGCGTTTTTAGCGCATGATTGTACATTTGAGCTGAATGTGTCAAAATCTTAAAAATTAACAGGTGCCCAAGCAATTTCATGCTAGAATCATCATCCGGATGCCAAAATAAACTAAATACAGCAAAAGATTTGAGTGCACAGCGTTTGGTTTAGATTTGACAGCCATAATCAGCAATTGTGTACATTTGAGCTGAATGTGTCAAAATCTTAAAAATTAACAGGTGCCCAAGCAATTTCATGCTAGAATCATCATCCGGATGCCAAAATAAACTAAATACAGCAAAAGATTTGAGTGCACAACGTTTGGTTTAGATTTGACAGCCATAATCAGCAATTGTGTACATTTGAGCTGAATGTGTCAAAATCTTAAAAATTAACAGGTGCCCAAGCAATTTCATGCTAGAATCATCATCGGATGCCAAAATAAACTAAATACAGCAAAAGATTTGAGTGCACAACGTTTGGTTTAGGTTTGACAGCCATAATCACCTTTTTATTGCTTTAAATGCGTTTTTAGCGCATGATTGTACATTTGAGCTGAATGTGTCAAAATCTTAAAAATTAACAGGTGCCCAAGCAATTTCATGCTAGAATCATCATCCGGATGCCAAAATAAACTAAATACAGCAAAAGATTTCAGTGCACAACGTTTGGTTTAGGTTTGACAGCCATAATCACCTTTTTATTGCTTTAAATGCGTTTTTAGCGCATGATTGTACATTTGAGCTGAATGTGTCAAAATCTTAAAAATTAACAGGTGCCCAAGCAATTTCATGCTAGAATCATCATCCGGATGCCAAAATAAACTAAATACAGCAAAAGATTTGAGTGCACAACGTTTGGTTTAGATTTGACAGCCATAATCAGCAATTGTGTACATTTGAGCTGAATGTGTCAAAATCTTAAAAATTAACAGGTGCCCAAGCAATTTCATGCTAGAATCATCATCCGGATGCCAAAATAAACTAAATA
>NC_135421.1:0-48875 GCF_051991245.1 Festucalex cinctus | reverse complement strand
AGCAATTTCATGCTAGAATCATCATCCGGATGCCAAAATAAACTAAATACAGCAAAAGATTTGAGTGCACAACGTTTGGTTTAGGTTTGACAGCCATAATCATCTTTTTATTGCTTTAAATGCGTTTTTAGCGCATGATTGTACATTTGAGCTGAATGTGTCAAAATCTTAAAAATTAACAGGTGCCCAAGCAATTTCATGCTAGAATCATCATCCGGATGCCAAAATAAACTAAATACAGCAAAAGATTTGAGTGCACAACGTTTGGTTTAGATTTGACAGCCATAATCAGCAATTGTGTACATTTGAGCTGAATGTGTCAAAATCTTAAAAATTAACAGGTGCCCAAGCAATTTCATGCTAGAATCATCATCCGGATGCCAAAATAAACTAAATACAGCAAAAGATTTGAGTGCACAACGTTTGGTTTAGATTTGACAGCCATAATCAGCAATTGTGTACATTTGAGCTGAATGTGTCAAAATCTTAAAAATTAACAGGTGCCCAAGCAATTTCATGCTAGAATCATCATCCGGATGCCAAAATAAACTAAATACAGCAAAAGATTTGAGTGCACAACGTTTGGTTTAGGTTTGACAGCCATAATCACCTTTTTATTGCTTTAAATGCGTTTTTAGCGCATGATTGTACATTTGAGCTGAATGTGTCAAAATCTTAAAAATTAACAGGTGCCCAAGCAATTTCATGCTAGAATCATCATCCGGATGCCAAAATAAACTAAATACAGCAAAAGATTTGAGTGCACAACGTTTGGTTTAGATTTGTCAGCCATAATCAGCAATTGTGTACATTTGAGCTGAATGTGTCAAAATCTTAAAAATTAACAGGTGCCCAAGCAATTTCATGCTAGAATCATCATCCGGATGCCAAAATAAACTAAATACAGCAAAAGATTTGAGTGCACAACGTTTGGTTTAGGTTTGACAGCCATAATCACCTTTTTATTGCTTTAAATGCGTTTTTAGCGCATGATTGTACATTTGAGCTGAATGTGTCAAAATCTTAAAAATTAACAGGTGCCCAAGCAATTTCATGCTAGAATCATCATCCGGATGCCAAAATAAACTAAATACAGCAAAAGATTTGAGTGCACAACGTTTGGTTTAGATTTGACAGCCATAATCAGCAATTGTGTACATTTGAGCTGAATGTGTCAAAATCTTAAAAATTAACAGGTGCCCAAGCAATTTCATGCTAGAATCATCATCCGGATGCCAAAATAAACTAAATACAGCAAAAGATTTGAGTGCACAACGTTTGGTTTTGGTTTGACAGCCATAATCACCTTTTTATTGCTTTAAATGCGTTTGTAGCGCATGATTGTACATTTGAGCTGAATGTGTCAAAATCTTAAAAATTAACAGGTGCCCAAGCAATTTCATGCTAGAATCATCATCCGGATGCCAAAATAAACTAAATACAGCAAAAGATTTGAGTGCACAACGTTTGGTTTAGATTTGACAGCCATAATCAGCAATTGTGTACATTTGAGCTGAATGTGTCAAAATCTTAAAAATTAACAGGTGCCCAAGCAATTTCATGCTAGAATCATCATCCGGATGCCAAAATAAACTAAATACAGCAAAAGATTTGAGTGCACAACGTTTGGTTTAGGTTTGACAGCCATAATCACCTTTTTATTGCTTTAAATGCGTTTTTAGCGCATGATTGTACATTTGAGCTGAATGTGTCAAAATCTTAAAAATTAACAGGTGCCCAAGCAATTTCATGCTAGAATCATCATCCGGATGCCAAAATAAACTAAATACAGCAAAAGATTTGAGTGCACAACGTTTGGTTTAGATTTGACAGCCATAATCAGCAATTGTGTACATTTGAGCTGAATGTGTCAAAATCTTAAAAATTAACAGGTGCCCAAGCAATTTCATGCTAGAATCATCATCCGGATGCCAAAATAAACTAAATACAGCAAAAGATTTGAGTGCACAACGTTTGGTTTAGGTTTGACAGCCATAATCATCTTTTTATTGCTTTAAATGCGTTTTTAGCGCATGATTGTACATTTGAGCTGAATGTGTCAAAATCTTAAAAATTAACAGGTGCCCAAGCAATTTCATGCTAGAATCATCATCCGGATGCCAAAATAAACTAAATACAGCAAAAGATTTGAGTGCACAACGTTTGGTTTAGATTTGACAGCCATAATCAGCAATTGGGTACATTTGAGCTGAATGTGTCAAAATCTTAAAAATTAACAGGTGCCCAAGCAATTTCATGCTAGAATCATCATCCGGATGCCAAAATAAACTAAATACAGCAAAAGATTTGAGTGCACAACGTTTGGTTTTGGTTTGACAGCCATAATCACCTTTTTATTGCTTTAAATGCGTTTGTAGCGCATGATTGTACATTTGAGCTGAATGTGTCAAAATCTTAAAAATTAACAGGTGCCCAAGCAATTTCATGCTAGAATCATCATCCGGATGCCAAAATAAACTAAATACAGCAAAAGATTTGAGTGCACAACGTTTGGTTTAGATTTGACAGCCATAATCAGCAATTGTGTACATTTGAGCTGAATGTGTCAAAATCTTAAAAATTAACAGGTGCCCAAGCAATTTCATGCTAGAATCATCATCCGGATGCCAAAATAAACTAAATACAGCAAAAGATTTGAGTGCACAACGTTTGGTTTAGGTTTGACAGCCATAATCACCTTTTTATTGCTTTAAATGCGTTTTTAGCGCATGATTGTACATTTGAGCTGAATGTGTCAAAATCTTAAAAATTAACAGGTGCCCAAGCAATTTCATGCTAGAATCATCATCCGGATGCCAAAATAAACTAAATACAGCAAAAGATTTGAGTGCACAACGTTTGGTTTAGATTTGACAGCCATAATCAGCAATTGTGTACATTTGAGCTGAATGTGTCAAAATCTTAAAAATTAACAGGTGCCCAAGCAATTTCATGCTAGAATCATCATCCGGATGCCAAAATAAACTAAATACAGCAAAAGATTTGAGTGCACAACGTTTGGTTTAGGTTTGACAGCCATAATCATCTTTTTATTGCTTTAAATGCGTTTTTAGCGCATGATTGTACATTTGAGCTGAATGTGTCAAAATCTTAAAAATTAACAGGTGCCCAAGCAATTTCATGCTAGAATCATCATCCGGATGCCAAAATAAACTAAATACAGCAAAAGATTTGAGTGCACAACGTTTGGTTTAGATTTGACAGCCATAATCAGCAATTGTGTACATTTGAGCTGAATGTGTCAAAATCTTAAAAATTAACAGGTGCCCAAGCAATTTCATGCTAGAATCATCATCCGGATGCCAAAATAAACTAAATACAGCAAAAGATTTGAGTGCACAACGTTTGGTTTTGGTTTGACAGCCATAATCACCTTTTTATTGCTTTAAATGCGTTTGTAGCGCATGATTGTACATTTGAGCTGAATGTGTCAAAATCTTAAAAATTAACAGGTGCCCAAGCAATTTCATGCTAGAATCATCATCCGGATGCCAAAATAAACTAAATACAGCAAAAGATTTGAGTGCACAACGTTTGGTTTAGATTTGACAGCCATAATCAGCAATTGTGTACATTTGAGCTGAATGTGTCAAAATCTTAAAAATTAACAGGTGCCCAAGCAATTTCATGCTAGAATCATCATCCGGATGCCAAAATAAACTAAATACAGCAAAAGATTTGAGTGCACAACGTTTGGTTTAGGTTTGACAGCCATAATCACCTTTTTATTGCTTTAAATGCGTTTTTAGCGCATGATTGTACATTTGAGCTGAATGTGTCAAAATCTTAAAAATTAACAGGTGCCCAAGCAATTTCATGCTAGAATCATCATCCGGATGCCAAAATAAACTAAATACAGCAAAAGATTTGAGTGCACAACGTTTGGTTTAGATTTGACAGCCATAATCAGCAATTGTGTACATTTGAGCTGAATGTGTCAAAATCTTAAAAATTAACAGGTGCCCAAGCAATTTCATGCTAGAATCATCATCCGGATGCCAAAATAAACTAAATACAGCAAAAGATTTGAGTGCACAACGTTTGGTTTAGGTTTGACAGCCATAATCACCTTTTTATTGCTTTAAATGCGTTTTTAGCGCATGATTGTACATTTGAGCTGAATGTGTCAAAATCTTAAAAATTAACAGGTGCCCAAGCAATTTCATGCTAGAATCATCATCCGGATGCCAAAATAAACTAAATACAGCAAAAGATTTGAGTGCACAACGTTTGGTTTAGATTTGACAGCCATAATCAGCAATTGTGTACATTTGAGCTGAATGTGTCAAAATCTTAAAAATTAACAGGTGCCCAAGCAATTTCATGCTAGAATCATAATCCGGATGCCAAAATAAACTAAATACAGCAAAAGATTTGAGTGCACAACGTTTGGTTTAGGTTTGACAGCCATAATCACCTTTTTATTGCTTTAAATGCGTTTTTAGCGCATGATTGTACATTTGAGCTGAATGTGTCAAAATCTTAAAAATTAACAGGTGCCCAAGCAATTTCATGCTAGAATCATCATCCGGATGCCAAAATAAACTAAATACAGCAAAAGATTTGAGTGCACAACGTTTGGTTTAGATTTGACAGCCATAATCAGCAATTGTGTACATTTGAGCTGAATGTGTCAAAATCTTAAAAATTAACAGGTGCCCAAGCAATTTCATGCTAGAATCATAATCCGGATGCCAAAATAAACTAAATACAGCAAAAGATTTGAGTGCACAACGTTTGGTTTAGGTTTGACAGCCATAATCACCTTTTTATTGCTTTAAATGCGTTTTTAGCGCATGATTGTTCATTTGAGCTGAATGTGTCAAAATCTTAAAAATTAACAGGTGCCCAAGCAATTTCATGCTAGAATCATCATCCGGATGCCAAAATAAACTAAATACAGCAAAAGATTTGAGTGCACAACGTTTGGTTTAGGTTTGACAGCCATAATCATCTTTTTATTGCTTTAAATGCGTTTTTAGCGCATGATTGTACATTTGAGCTGAATGTGTCAAAATCTTAAAAATTAACAGGTGCCCAAGCAATTTCATGCTAGAATCATCATCCGGATGCCAAAATAAACTAAATACAGCAAAAGATTTGAGTGCACGTTTGGTTTAGATTTGACAGCCATAATCAGCAATTGGGTACATTTGAGCTGAATGTGTCAAAATCTTAAAAATTAACAGGTGCCCAAGCAATTTCATGCTAGAATCATCATCCGGATGCCAAAATAAACTAAATACAGCAAAAGATTTGAGTGCACAACGTTTGGTTTTGGTTTGACAGCCATAATCACCTTTTTATTGCTTTAAATGCGTTTGTAGCGCATGATTGTACATTTGAGCTGAATGTGTCAAAATCTTAAAAATTAACAGGTGCCCAAGCAATTTCATGCTAGAATCATCATCCGGATGCCAAAATAAACTAAATACAGCAAAAGATTTGAGTGCACAACGTTTGGTTTAGATTTGACAGCCATAATCAGCAATTGTGTACATTTGAGCTGAATGTGTCAAAATCTTAAAAATTAACAGGTGCCCAAGCAATTTCATGCTAGAATCATCATCCGGATGCCAAAATAAACTAAATACAGCAAAAGATTTGAGTGCACAACGTTTGGTTTAGGTTTGACAGCCATAATCACCTTTTTATTGCTTTAAATGCGTTTTTAGCGCATGATTGTACATTTGAGCTGAATGTGTCAAAATCTTAAAAATTAACAGGTGCCCAAGCAATTTCATGCTAGAATCATCATCCGGATGCCAAAATAAACTAAATACAGCAAAAGATTTGAGTGCACAACGTTTGGTTTAGATTTGACAGCCATAATCAGCAATTGTGTACATTTGAGCTGAATGTGTCAAAATCTTAAAAATTAACAGGTGCCCAAGCAATTTCATGCTAGAATCATCATCCGGATGCCAAAATAAACTAAATACAGCAAAAGATTTGAGTGCACAACGTTTGGTTTAGGTTTGACAGCCATAATCATCTTTTTATTGCTTTAAATGCGTTTTTAGCGCATGATTGTACATTTGAGCTGAATGTGTCAAAATCTTAAAAATTAACAGGTGCCCAAGCAATTTCATGCTAGAATCATCATCCGGATGCCAAAATAAACTAAATACAGCAAAAGATTTGAGTGCACAACGTTTGGTTTAGATTTGACAGCCATAATCAGCAATTGGGTACATTTGAGCTGAATGTGTCAAAATCTTAAAAATTAACAGGTGCCCAAGCAATTTCATGCTAGAATCATCATCCGGATGCCAAAATAAACTAAATACAGCAAAAGATTTGAGTGCACAACGTTTGGTTTTGGTTTGACAGCCATAATCACCTTTTTATTGCTTTAAATGCGTTTGTAGCGCATGATTGTACATTTGAGCTGAATGTGTCAAAATCTTAAAAATTAACAGGTGCCCAAGCAATTTCATGCTAGAATCATCATCCGGATGCCAAAATAAACTAAATACAGCAAAAGATTTGAGTGCACAACGTTTGGTTTAGATTTGACAGCCATAATCAGCAATTGTGTACATTTGAGCTGAATGTGTCAAAATCTTAAAAATTAACAGGTGCCCAAGCAATTTCATGCTAGAATCATCATCCGGATGCCAAAATAAACTAAATACAGCAAAAGATTTGAGTGCACAACGTTTGGTTTAGGTTTGACAGCCATAATCACCTTTTTATTGCTTTAAATGCGTTTTTAGCGCATGATTGTACATTTGAGCTGAATGTGTCAAAATCTTAAAAATTAACAGGTGCCCAAGCAATTTCATGCTAGAATCATCATCCGGATGCCAAAATAAACTAAATACAGCAAAAGATTTGAGTGCACAACGTTTGGTTTAGATTTGACAGCCATAATCAGCAATTGTGTACATTTGAGCTGAATGTGTCAAAATCTTAAAAATTAACAGGTGCCCAAGCAATTTCATGCTAGAATCATCATCCGGATGCCAAAATAAACTAAATACAGCAAAAGATTTGAGTGCACAACGTTTGGTTTAGGTTTGACAGCCATAATCATCTTTTTATTGCTTTAAATGCGTTTTTAGCGCATGATTGTACATTTGAGCTGAATGTGTCAAAATCTTAAAAATTAACAGGTGCCCAAGCAATTTCATGCTAGAATCATCATCCGGATGCCAAAATAAACTAAATACAGCAAAAGATTTGAGTGCACAACGTTTGGTTTAGATTTGACAGCCATAATCAGCAATTGTGTACATTTGAGCTGAATGTGTCAAAATCTTAAAAATTAACAGGTGCCCAAGCAATTTCATGCTAGAATCATCATCCGGATGCCAAAATAAACTAAATACAGCAAAAGATTTGAGTGCACAACGTTTGGTTTTGGTTTGACAGCCATAATCACCTTTTTATTGCTTTAAATGCGTTTGTAGCGCATGATTGTACATTTGAGCTGAATGTGTCAAAATCTTAAAAATTAACAGGTGCCCAAGCAATTTCATGCTAGAATCATCATCCGGATGCCAAAATAAACTAAATACAGCAAAAGATTTGAGTGCACAACGTTTGGTTTAGATTTGACAGCCATAATCAGCAATTGTGTACATTTGAGCTGAATGTGTCAAAATCTTAAAAATTAACAGGTGCCCAAGCAATTTCATGCTAGAATCATCATCCGGATGCCAAAATAAACTAAATACAGCAAAAGATTTGAGTGCACAACGTTTGGTTTAGGTTTGACAGCCATAATCACCTTTTTATTGCTTTAAATGCGTTTTTAGCGCATGATTGTACATTTGAGCTGAATGTGTCAAAATCTTAAAAATTAACAGGTGCCCAAGCAATTTCATGCTAGAATCATCATCCGGATGCCAAAATAAACTAAATACAGCAAAAGATTTGAGTGCACAACGTTTGGTTTAGATTTGACAGCCATAATCAGCAATTGTGTACATTTGAGCTGAATGTGTCAAAATCTTAAAAATTAACAGGTGCCCAAGCAATTTCATGCTAGAATCATCATCCGGATGCCAAAATAAACTAAATACAGCAAAAGATTTGAGTGCACAACGTTTGGTTTAGGTTTGACAGCCATAATCACCTTTTTATTGCTTTAAATGCGTTTTTAGCGCATGATTGTACATTTGAGCTGAATGTGTCAAAATCTTAAAAATTAACAGGTGCCCAAGCAATTTCATGCTAGAATCATCATCCGGATGCCAAAATAAACTAAATACAGCAAAAGATTTGAGTGCACAACGTTTGGTTTAGATTTGACAGCCATAATCAGCAATTGTGTACATTTGAGCTGAATGTGTCAAAATCTTAAAAATTAACAGGTGCCCAAGCAATTTCATGCTAGAATCATAATCCGGATGCCAAAATAAACTAAATACAGCAAAAGATTTGAGTGCACAACGTTTGGTTTAGGTTTGACAGCCATAATCACCTTTTTATTGCTTTAAATGCGTTTTTAGCGCATGATTGTACATTTGAGCTGAATGTGTCAAAATCTTAAAAATTAACAGGTGCCCAAGCAATTTCATGCTAGAATCATCATCCGGATGCCAAAATAAACTAAATACAGCAAAAGATTTGAGTGCACAACGTTTGGTTTAGATTTGACAGCCATAATCAGCAATTGTGTACATTTGAGCTGAATGTGTCAAAATCTTAAAAATTAACAGGTGCCCAAGCAATTTCATGCTAGAATCATAATCCGGATGCCAAAATAAACTAAATACAGCAAAAGATTTGAGTGCACAACGTTTGGTTTAGGTTTGACAGCCATAATCACCTTTTTATTGCTTTAAATGCGTTTTTAGCGCATGATTGTTCATTTGAGCTGAATGTGTCAAAATCTTAAAAATTAACAGGTGCCCAAGCAATTTCATGCTAGAATCATCATCCGGATGCCAAAATAAACTAAATACAGCAAAAGATTTGAGTGCACAACGTTTGGTTTAGGTTTGACAGCCATAATCATCTTTTTATTGCTTTAAATGCGTTTTTAGCGCATGATTGTACATTTGAGCTGAATGTGTCAAAATCTTAAAAATTAACAGGTGCCCAAGCAATTTCATGCTAGAATCATCATCCGGATGCCAAAATAAACTAAATACAGCAAAAGATTTGAGTGCACGTTTGGTTTAGATTTGACAGCCATAATCAGCAATTGGGTACATTTGAGCTGAATGTGTCAAAATCTTAAAAATTAACAGGTGCCCAAGCAATTTCATGCTAGAATCATCATCCGGATGCCAAAATAAACTAAATACAGCAAAAGATTTGAGTGCACAACGTTTGGTTTTGGTTTGACAGCCATAATCACCTTTTTATTGCTTTAAATGCGTTTGTAGCGCATGATTGTACATTTGAGCTGAATGTGTCAAAATCTTAAAAATTAACAGGTGCCCAAGCAATTTCATGCTAGAATCATCATCCGGATGCCAAAATAAACTAAATACAGCAAAAGATTTGAGTGCACAACGTTTGGTTTAGATTTGACAGCCATAATCAGCAATTGTGTACATTTGAGCTGAATGTGTCAAAATCTTAAAAATTAACAGGTGCCCAAGCAATTTCATGCTAGAATCATCATCCGGATGCCAAAATAAACTAAATACAGCAAAAGATTTGAGTGCACAACGTTTGGTTTAGGTTTGACAGCCATAATCACCTTTTTATTGCTTTAAATGCGTTTTTAGCGCATGATTGTACATTTGAGCTGAATGTGTCAAAATCTTAAAAATTAACAGGTGCCCAAGCAATTTCATGCTAGAATCATCATCCGGATGCCAAAATAAACTAAATACAGCAAAAGATTTGAGTGCACAACGTTTGGTTTAGATTTGACAGCCATAATCAGCAATTGTGTACATTTGAGCTGAATGTGTCAAAATCTTAAAAATTAACAGGTGCCCAAGCAATTTCATGCTAGAATCATCATCCGGATGCCAAAATAAACTAAATACAGCAAAAGATTTGAGTGCACAACGTTTGGTTTAGGTTTGACAGCCATAATCATCTTTTTATTGCTTTAAATGCGTTTTTAGCGCATGATTGTACATTTGAGCTGAATGTGTCAAAATCTTAAAAATTAACAGGTGCCCAAGCAATTTCATGCTAGAATCATCATCCGGATGCCAAAATAAACTAAATACAGCAAAAGATTTGAGTGCACAACGTTTGGTTTAGATTTGACAGCCATAATCAGCAATTGTGTACATTTGAGCTGAATGTGTCAAAATCTTAAAAATTAACAGGTGCCCAAGCAATTTCATGCTAGAATCATCATCCGGATGCCAAAATAAACTAAATACAGCAAAAGATTTGAGTGCACAACGTTTGGTTTTGGTTTGACAGCCATAATCACCTTTTTATTGCTTTAAATGCGTTTGTAGCGCATGATTGTACATTTGAGCTGAATGTGTCAAAATCTTAAAAATTAACAGGTGCCCAAGCAATTTCATGCTAGAATCATCATCCGGATGCCAAAATAAACTAAATACAGCAAAAGATTTGAGTGCACAACGTTTGGTTTAGATTTGACAGCCATAATCAGCAATTGTGTACATTTGAGCTGAATGTGTCAAAATCTTAAAAATTAACAGGTGCCCAAGCAATTTCATGCTAGAATCATAATCCGGATGCCAAAATAAACTAAATACAGCAAAAGATTTGAGTGCACAACGTTTGGTTTAGGTTTGACAGCCATAATCACCTTTTTATTGCTTTAAATGCGTTTTTAGCGCATGATTGTTCATTTGAGCTGAATGTGTCAAAATCTTAAAAATTAACAGGTGCCCAAGCAATTTCATGCTAGAATCATCATCCGGATGCCAAAATAAACTAAATACAGCAAAAGATTTGAGTGCACAACGTTTGGTTTAGGTTTGACAGCCATAATCATCTTTTTATTGCTTTAAATGCGTTTTTAGCGCATGATTGTACATTTGAGCTGAATGTGTCAAAATCTTAAAAATTAACAGGTGCCCAAGCAATTTCATGCTAGAATCATCATCCGGATGCCAAAATAAACTAAATACAGCAAAAGATTTGAGTGCACGTTTGGTTTAGATTTGACAGCCATAATCAGCAATTGGGTACATTTGAGCTGAATGTGTCAAAATCTTAAAAATTAACAGGTGCCCAAGCAATTTCATGCTAGAATCATCATCCGGATGCCAAAATAAACTAAATACAGCAAAAGATTTGAGTGCACAACGTTTGGTTTTGGTTTGACAGCCATAATCACCTTTTTATTGCTTTAAATGCGTTTGTAGCGCATGATTGTACATTTGAGCTGAATGTGTCAAAATCTTAAAAATTAACAGGTGCCCAAGCAATTTCATGCTAGAATCATCATCCGGATGCCAAAATAAACTAAATACAGCAAAAGATTTGAGTGCACAACGTTTGGTTTAGATTTGACAGCCATAATCAGCAATTGTGTACATTTGAGCTGAATGTGTCAAAATCTTAAAAATTAACAGGTGCCCAAGCAATTTCATGCTAGAATCATCATCCGGATGCCAAAATAAACTAAATACAGCAAAAGATTTGAGTGCACAACGTTTGGTTTAGGTTTGACAGCCATAATCACCTTTTTATTGCTTTAAATGCGTTTTTAGCGCATGATTGTACATTTGAGCTGAATGTGTCAAAATCTTAAAAATTAACAGGTGCCCAAGCAATTTCATGCTAGAATCATCATCCGGATGCCAAAATAAACTAAATACAGCAAAAGATTTGAGTGCACAACGTTTGGTTTAGATTTGACAGCCATAATCAGCAATTGTGTACATTTGAGCTGAATGTGTCAAAATCTTAAAAATTAACAGGTGCCCAAGCAATTTCATGCTAGAATCATCATCCGGATGCCAAAATAAACTAAATACAGCAAAAGATTTGAGTGCACAACGTTTGGTTTAGGTTTGACAGCCATAATCATCTTTTTATTGCTTTAAATGCGTTTTTAGCGCATGATTGTACATTTGAGCTGAATGTGTCAAAATCTTAAAAATTAACAGGTGCCCAAGCAATTTCATGCTAGAATCATCATCCGGATGCCAAAATAAACTAAATACAGCAAAAGATTTGAGTGCACAACGTTTGGTTTAGATTTGACAGCCATAATCAGCAATTGTGTACATTTGAGCTGAATGTGTCAAAATCTTAAAAATTAACAGGTGCCCAAGCAATTTCATGCTAGAATCATCATCCGGATGCCAAAATAAACTAAATACAGCAAAAGATTTGAGTGCACAACGTTTGGTTTTGGTTTGACAGCCATAATCACCTTTTTATTGCTTTAAATGCGTTTGTAGCGCATGATTGTACATTTGAGCTGAATGTGTCAAAATCTTAAAAATTAACAGGTGCCCAAGCAATTTCATGCTAGAATCATCATCCGGATGCCAAAATAAACTAAATACAGCAAAAGATTTGAGTGCACAACGTTTGGTTTAGATTTGACAGCCATAATCAGCAATTGTGTACATTTGAGCTGAATGTGTCAAAATCTTAAAAATTAACAGGTGCCCAAGCAATTTCATGCTAGAATCATAATCCGGATGCCAAAATAAACTAAATACAGCAAAAGATTTGAGTGCACAACGTTTGGTTTAGGTTTGACAGCCATAATCACCTTTTTATTGCTTTAAATGCGTTTTTAGCGCATGATTGTTCATTTGAGCTGAATGTGTCAAAATCTTAAAAATTAACAGGTGCCCAAGCAATTTCATGCTAGAATCATCATCCGGATGCCAAAATAAACTAAATACAGCAAAAGATTTGAGTGCACAACGTTTGGTTTAGGTTTGACAGCCATAATCATCTTTTTATTGCTTTAAATGCGTTTTTAGCGCATGATTGTACATTTGAGCTGAATGTGTCAAAATCTTAAAAATTAACAGGTGCCCAAGCAATTTCATGCTAGAATCATCATCCGGATGCCAAAATAAACTAAATACAGCAAAAGATTTGAGTGCACAACGTTTGGTTTAGATTTGACAGCCATAATCAGCAATTGGGTACATTTGAGCTGAATGTGTCAAAATCTTAAAAATTAACAGGTGCCCAAGCAATTTCATGCTAGAATCATCATCCGGATGCCAAAATAAACTAAATACAGCAAAAGATTTGAGTGCACAACGTTTGGTTTTGGTTTGACAGCCATAATCACCTTTTTATTGCTTTAAATGCGTTTGTAGCGCATGATTGTACATTTGAGCTGAATGTGTCAAAATCTTAAAAATTAACAGGTGCCCAAGCAATTTCATGCTAGAATCATCATCCGGATGCCAAAATAAACTAAATACAGCAAAAGATTTGAGTGCACAACGTTTGGTTTAGATTTGACAGCCATAATCAGCAATTGTGTACATTTGAGCTGAATGTGTCAAAATCTTAAAAATTAACAGGTGCCCAAGCAATTTCATGCTAGAATCATCATCCGGATGCCAAAATAAACTAAATACAGCAAAAGATTTGAGTGCACAACGTTTGGTTTAGGTTTGACAGCCATAATCACCTTTTTATTGCTTTAAATGCGTTTTTAGCGCATGATTGTACATTTGAGCTGAATGTGTCAAAATCTTAAAAATTAACAGGTGCCCAAGCAATTTCATGCTAGAATCATCATCCGGATGCCAAAATAAACTAAATACAGCAAAAGATTTGAGTGCACAACGTTTGGTTTAGATTTGACAGCCATAATCAGCAATTGTGTACATTTGAGCTGAATGTGTCAAAATCTTAAAAATTAACAGGTGCCCAAGCAATTTCATGCTAGAATCATCATCCGGATGCCAAAATAAACTAAATACAGCAAAAGATTTGAGTGCACAACGTTTGGTTTAGGTTTGACAGCCATAATCATCTTTTTATTGCTTTAAATGCGTTTTTAGCGCATGATTGTACATTTGAGCTGAATGTGTCAAAATCTTAAAAATTAACAGGTGCCCAAGCAATTTCATGCTAGAATCATCATCCGGATGCCAAAATAAACTAAATACAGCAAAAGATTTGAGTGCACAACGTTTGGTTTAGATTTGACAGCCATAATCAGCAATTGTGTACATTTGAGCTGAATGTGTCAAAATCTTAAAAATTAACAGGTGCCCAAGCAATTTCATGCTAGAATCATCATCCGGATGCCAAAATAAACTAAATACAGCAAAAGATTTGAGTGCACAACGTTTGGTTTTGGTTTGACAGCCATAATCACCTTTTTATTGCTTTAAATGCGTTTGTAGCGCATGATTGTACATTTGAGCTGAATGTGTCAAAATCTTAAAAATTAACAGGTGCCCAAGCAATTTCATGCTAGAATCATCATCCGGATGCCAAAATAAACTAAATACAGCAAAAGATTTGAGTGCACAACGTTTGGTTTAGATTTGACAGCCATAATCAGCAATTGTGTACATTTGAGCTGAATGTGTCAAAATCTTAAAAATTAACAGGTGCCCAAGCAATTTCATGCTAGAATCATCATCCGGATGCCAAAATAAACTAAATACAGCAAAAGATTTGAGTGCACAACGTTTGGTTTAGGTTTGACAGCCATAATCACCTTTTTATTGCTTTAAATGCGTTTTTAGCGCATGATTGTACATTTGAGCTGAATGTGTCAAAATCTTAAAAATTAACAGGTGCCCAAGCAATTTCATGCTAGAATCATCATCCGGATGCCAAAATAAACTAAATACAGCAAAAGATTTGAGTGCACAACGTTTGGTTTAGATTTGACAGCCATAATCAGCAATTGTGTACATTTGAGCTGAATGTGTCAAAATCTTAAAAATTAACAGGTGCCCAAGCAATTTCATGCTAGAATCATCATCCGGATGCCAAAATAAACTAAATACAGCAAAAGATTTGAGTGCACAACGTTTGGTTTAGGTTTGACAGCCATAATCACCTTTTTATTGCTTTAAATGCGTTTTTAGCGCATGATTGTACATTTGAGCTGAATGTGTCAAAATCTTAAAAATTAACAGGTGCTCAAGCAATTTCATGCTAGAATCATCATCCGGATGCCAAAATAAACTAAATACAGCAAAAGATTTGAGTGCACAACGTTTGGTTTAGATTTGACAGCCATAATCAGCAATTGTGTACATTTGAGCTGAATGTGTCAAAATCTTAAAAATTAACAGGTGCCCAAGCAATTTCATGCTAGAATCATAATCCGGATGCCAAAATAAACTAAATACAGCAAAAGATTTGAGTGCACAACGTTTGGTTTAGGTTTGACAGCCATAATCACCTTTTTATTGCTTTAAATGCGTTTTTAGCGCATGATTGTACATTTGAGCTGAATGTGTCAAAATCTTAAAAATTAACAGGTGCCCAAGCAATTTCATGCTAGAATCATCATCCGGATGCCAAAATAAACTAAATACAGCAAAAGATTTGAGTGCACAACGTTTGGTTTAGATTTGACAGCCATAATCAGCAATTGTGTACATTTGAGCTGAATGTGTCAAAATCTTAAAAATTAACAGGTGCCCAAGCAATTTCATGCTAGAATCATAATCCGGATGCCAAAATAAACTAAATACAGCAAAAGATTTGAGTGCACAACGTTTGGTTTAGGTTTGACAGCCATAATCACCTTTTTATTGCTTTAAATGCGTTTTTAGCGCATGATTGTTCATTTGAGCTGAATGTGTCAAAATCTTAAAAATTAACAGGTGCCCAAGCAATTTCATGCTAGAATCATCATCCGGATGCCAAAATAAACTAAATACAGCAAAAGATTTGAGTGCACAACGTTTGGTTTAGATTTGACAGCCATAATCAGCAATTGTGTACATTTGAGCTGAATGTGTCAAAATCTTAAAAATTAACAGGTGCCCAAGCAATTTCATGCTAGAATCATCATCCGGATGCCAAAATAAACTAAATACAGCAAAAGATTTGAGTGCACAACGTTTGGTTTAGGTTTGACAGACATAATCACCTTTTTATTGCTTTAAATGCGTTTTTAGCGCATGATTGTACATTTGAGCTGAATGTGTCAAAATCTTAAAAATTAACAGGTGCCCAAGCAATTTCATGCTAGAATCATCATCCGGATGCCAAAATAAACTAAATACAGCAAAAGATTTGAGTGCACAACGTTTGGTTTAGATTTGACAGCCATAATCAAAAATTGTGTACATTTGAGCTGAATGTGTCAAAATCTTAAAAATTAACAGGTGCCCAAGCAATTTCATGCTAGAATCATCATCCGGATGCCAAAATAAACTAAATACAGCAAAAGATTTGAGTGCACAACGTTTGGTTTAGGTTTGACAGCCATAATCACCTTTTTATTGCTTTAAATGCGTTTTTAGCGCATGATTGTACATTTGAGCTGAATGTGTCAAAATCTTAAAAATTAACAGGCGCCCAAGCAATTTCATGCTAGAATCATCATCCGGATGCCAAAATAAACTAAATACAGCAAAAGATTTGAGTGCACAACGTTTGGTTTAGATTTGTCAGCCATAATCAGCAATTGTGTACATTTGAGCTGAATGTGTCAAAATCCTAAAAATTAACAGGTGCCCAAGCAATTTCATGCTAGAATCATCATCCGGATGCCAAAATAAACTAAATACAGCAAAAGATTTGAGTGCACAACGTTTGGTTTAGGTTTGACAGCCATAATCACCTTTTTATTGCTTTAAATGCGTTTTTAGCGCATGATTGTACATTTGAGCTGAATGTGTCAAAATCTTAAAAATTAACAGGTGCCCAAGCAATTTCATGCTAGAATCATCATCCGGATGCCAAAATAAACTAAATACAGCAAAAGATTTGAGTGCACAACGTTTGGTTTAGATTTGACAGCCATAATCAGCAATTGTGTACATTTGAGCTGAATGTGTCAAAATCTTAAAAATTAACAGGTGCCCAAGCAATTTCATGCTAGAATCATCATCCGGATGCCAAAATAAACTAAATACAGCAAAAGATTTGAGTGCACAACGTTTGGTTTTGGTTTGACAGCCATAATCACCTTTTTATTGCTTTAAATGCGTTTGTAGCGCATGATTGTACATTTGAGCTGAATGTGTCAAAATCTTAAAAATTAACAGGTGCCCAAGCAATTTCATGCTAGAATCATCATCCGGATGCCAAAATAAACTAAATACAGCAAAAGATTTGAGTGCACAACGTTTGGTTTAGATTTGACAGCCATAATCAGCAATTGTGTACATTTGAGCTGAATGTGTCAAAATCTTAAAAATTAACAGGTGCCCAAGCAATTTCATGCTAGAATCATCATCCGGATGCCAAAATAAACTAAATACAGCAAAAGATTTGAGTGCACAACGTTTGGTTTAGGTTTGACAGCCATAATCACCTTTTTATTGCTTTAAATGCGTTTTTAGCGCATGATTGTACATTTGAGCTGAATGTGTCAAAATCTTAAAAATTAACAGGTGCCCAAGCAATTTCATGCTAGAATCATCATCCGGATGCCAAAATAAACTAAATACAGCAAAAGATTTGAGTGCACAACGTTTGGTTTAGATTTGACAGCCATAATCAGCAATTGTGTACATTTGAGCTGAATGTGTCAAAATCTTAAAAATTAACAGGTGCCCAAGCAATTTCATGCTAGAATCATCATCCGGATGCCAAAATAAACTAAATACAGCAAAAGATTTGAGTGCACAACGTTTGGTTTAGGTTTGACAGCCATAATCACCTTTTTATTGCTTTAAATGCGTTTTTAGCGCATGATTGTACATTTGAGCTGAATGTGTCAAAATCTTAAAAATTAACAGGTGCCCAAGCAATTTCATGCTAGAATCATCATCCGGATGCCAAAATAAACTAAATACAGCAAAAGATTTGAGTGCACAACGTTTGGTTTAGATTTGACAGCCATAATCAGCAATTGTGTACATTTGAGCTGAATGTGTCAAAATCTTAAAAATTAACAGGTGCCCAAGCAATTTCATGCTAGAATCATCATCCGGATGCCAAAATAAACTAAATACAGCAAAAGATTTGAGTGCACAACGTTTGGTTTAGTTTTGACAGCCATAATCACCTTTTTATTGCTTTATATGCGTTTTTAGCGCATGATTGTACATTTGAGCTGAATGTGTCAAAATCTTAAAAATTAACAGGTGCCCAAGCAATTTCATGCTAGAATCATCATCCGGATGCCAAAATAAACTAAATACAGCAAAAGATTTGAGTGCACAACGTTTGGTTTAGATTTGACAGCCATAATCAGCAATTGTGTACATTTGAGCTGAATGTGTCAAAATCTTAAAAATTAACAGGTGCCCAAGCAATTTCATGCTAGAATCATCATCCGGATGCCAAAATAAACTAAATACAGCAAAAGATTTGAGTGCACAACGTTTGGTTTTGGTTTGACAGCCATAATCACCTTTTTATTGCTTTAAATGCGTTTGTAGCGCATGATTGTACATTTGAGCTGAATGTGTCAAAATCTTAAAAATTAACAGGTGCCCAAGCAATTTCATGCTAGAATCATCATCCGGATGCCAAAATAAACTAAATACAGCAAAAGATTTGAGTGCACAACGTTTGGTTTAGATTTGACAGCCATAATCAGCAATTGTGTACATTTGAGCTGAATGTGTCAAAATCTTAAAAATTAACAGGTTCCCAAGCAATTTCATGCTAGAATCATCATCCGGATGCCAAAATAAACTAAATACAGCAAAAGATTTGAGTGCACAACGTTTGGTTTAGGTTTGACAGCCATAATCACCTTTTTATTGCTTTAAATGCGTTTTTAGCGCATGATTGTACATTTGAGCTGAATGTGTCAAAATCTTAAAAATTAACAGGTGCCCAAGCAATTTCATGCTAGAATCATCATCCGGATGCCAAAATAAACTAAATACAGCAAAAGATTTGAGTGCACAACGTTTGGTTTAGATTTGACAGCCATAATCAGCAATTGTGTACATTTGAGCTGAATGTGTCAAAATCTTAAAAATTAACAGGTGCCCAAGCAATTTCATGCTAGAATCATCATCCGGATGCCAAAATAAACTAAATACAGCAAAAGATTTGAGTGCACAACGTTTGGTTTAGGTTTGACAGCCATAATCACCTTTTTATTGCTTTAAATGCGTTTTTAGCGCATGATTGTACATTTGAGCTGAATGTGTCAAAATCTTAAAAATTAACAGGTGCCCAAGCAATTTCATGCTAGAATCATCATCCGGATGCCAAAATAAACTAAATACAGCAAAAGATTTGAGTGCACAACGTTTGGTTTAGATTTGACAGCCATAATCAGCAATTGTGTACATTTGAGCTGAATGTGTCAAAATCTTAAAAATTAACAGGTGCCCAAGCAATTTCATGCTAGAATCATCATCCGGATGCCAAAATAAACTAAATACAGCAAAAGATTTGAGTGCACAACGTTTGGTTTAGATTTGACAGCCATAATCAGCAATTGTGTACATTTGAGCTGAATGTGTCAAAATCTTAAAAATTAACAGGTGCCCAAGCAATTTCATGCTAGAATCATCATCCGGATGCCAAAATAAACTAAATACAGCAAAAGATTTGAGTGCACAACGTTTGGTTTAGGTTTGACAGCCATAATCACCTTTTTATTGCTTTAAATGCGTTTTTAGCGCATGATTGTACATTTGAGCTGAATGTGTCAAAATCTTAAAAATTAACAGGTGCCCAAGCAATTTCATGCTAGAATCATCATCCGGATGCCAAAATAAACTAAATACAGCAAAAGATTTGAGTGCACAACGTTTGGTTTAGATTTGACAGCCATAATCAGCAATTGTGTACATTTGAGCTGAATGTGTCAAAATCTTAAAAATTAACAGGTGCCCAAGCAATTTCATGCTAGAATCATCATCCGGATGCCAAAATAAACTAAATACAGCAAAAGATTTGAGTGCACAACGTTTGGTTTAGGTTTGACAGCCATAATCACCTTTTTATTGCTTTAAATGCGTTTTTAGCGCATGATTGTACATTTGAGCTGAATGTGTCAAAATCTTAAAAATTAACAGGTGCCCAAGCAATTTCATGCTAGAATCATCATCCGGATGCCAAAATAAACTAAATACAGCAAAAGATTTGAGTGCACAACGTTTGGTTTAGATTTGACAGCCATAATCAGCAATTGTGTACATTTGAGCTGAATGTGTCAAAATCTTAAAAATTAACAGGTGCCCAAGCAATTTCATGCTAGAATCATCATCCGGATGCCAAAATAAACTAAATACAGGAAAAGATTTGAGTGCACAACGTTTGGTTTAGGTTTGACAGCCATAATCATCTTTTTATTGCTTTAAATGCGTTTTTAGCGCATGATTGTACATTTGAGCTGAATGTGTCAAAATCTTAAAAATTAACAGGTGCCCAAGCAATTTCATGCTAGAATCATCATCCGGATGCCAAAATAAACTAAATACAGCAAAAGATTTGAGTGCACAACGTTTGGTTTAGATTTGACAGCCATAATCAGCAATTGTGTACATTTGAGCTGAATGTGTCAAAATCTTAAAAATTAACAGGTGCCCAAGCAATTTCATGCTAGAATCATCATCCGGATGCCAAAATAAACTAAATACAGCAAAAGATTTGAGTGCACAACGTTTGGTTTAGATTTGACAGCCATAATCAGCAATTGTGTACATTTGAGCTGAATGTGTCAAAATCTTAAAAATTAACAGGTGCCCAAGCAATTTCATGCTAGAATCATCATCCGGATGCCAAAATAAACTAAATACAGCAAAAGATTTGAGTGCACAACGTTTGGTTTAGGTTTGACAGCCATAATCACCTTTTTATTGCTTTAAATGCGTTTTTAGCGCATGATTGTACATTTGAGCTGAATGTGTCAAAATCTTAAAAATTAACAGGTGCCCAAGCAATTTCATGCTAGAATCATCATCCGGATGCCAAAATAAACTAAATACAGCAAAAGATTTGAGTGCACAACGTTTGGTTTAGATTTGACAGCCATAATCAGCAATTGTGTACATTTGAGCTGAATGTGTCAAAATCTTAAAAATTAACAGGTGCCCAAGCAATTTCATGCTAGAATCATCATCCGGATGCCAAAATAAACTAAATACAGCAAACGATTTGAGTGCACAACGTTTGGTTTAGGTTTGACAGCCATAATCACCTTTTTATTGCTTTAAATGCGTTTTTAGCGCATGATTGTACATTTGAGCTGAATGTGTCAAAATCTTAAAAATTAACAGGTGCCCAAGCAATTTCATGCTAGAATCATCATCCGGATGCCAAAATAAACTAAATACAGCAAAAGATTTGAGTGCACAACGTTTGGTTTAGATTTGACAGCCATAATCAGCAATTGTGTACATTTGAGCTGAATGTGTCAAAATCTTAAAAATTAACAGGTGCCCAAGCAATTTCATGCTAGAATCATCATCCGGATGCCAAAATAAACTAAATACAGCAAAAGATTTGAGTGCACAACGTTTGGTTTAGGTTTGACAGCCATAATCAGCAATTGTGTACATTTGAGCTGAATGTGTCAAAATCTTAAAAATTAACAGGTGCCCAAGCAATTTCATGCTAGAATCATCATCCGGATGCCAAAATAAACTAAATACAGCAAAAGATTTGAGTGCACAACGTTTGGTTTAGGTTTGACAGCCATAATCACCTTTTTATTGCTTTAAATGCGTTTTTAGCGCATGATTGTACATTTGAGCTGAATGTGTCAAAATCTTAAAAATTAACAGGTGCCCAAGCAATTTCATGCTAGAATCATCATCCGGATGCCAAAATAAACTAAATACAGCAAAAGATTTGAGTGCACAACGTTTGGTTTAGATTTGACAGCCATAATCAGCAATTGTGTACATTTGAGCTGAATGTGTCAAAATCTTAAAAATTAACAGGTGCCCAAGCAATTTCATGCTAGAATCATCATCCGGATGCCAAAATAAACTAAATACAGCAAAAGATTTGAGTGCACAACGTTTGGTTTTGGTTTGACAGCCATAATCACCTTTTTATTGCTTTAAATGCGTTTGTAGCGCATGATTGTACATTTGAGCTGAATGTGTCAAAATCTTAAAAATTAACAGGTGCCCAAGCAATTTCATGCTAGAATCATCATCCGGATGCCAAAATAAACTAAATACAGCAAAAGATTTGAGTGCACAACGTTTGGTTTAGATTTGACAGCCATAATCAGCAATTGTGTACATTTGAGCTGAATGTGTCAAAATCTTAAAAATTAACAGGTGCCCAAGCAATTTCATGCTAGAATCATCATCCGGATGCCAAAATAAACTAAATACAGCAAAAGATTTGAGTGCACAACGTTTGGTTTAGGTTTGACAGCCATAATCATCTTTTTATTGCTTTAAATGCGTTTTTAGCGCATGATTGTACATTTGAGCTGAATGTGTCAAAATCTTAAAAATTAACAGGTGCCCAAGCAATTTCATGCTAGAATCATCATCCGGATGCCAAAATAAACTAAATACAGCAAAAGATTTGAGTGCACAACGTTTGGTTTAGATTTGACAGCCATAATCAGCAATTGTGTACATTTGAGCTGAATGTGTCAAAATCTTAAAAATTAACAGGTGCCCAAGCAATTTCATGCTAGAATCATCATCCGGATGCCAAAATAAACTAAATACAGCAAAAGATTTGAGTGCACAACGTTTGGTTTAGGTTTGACAGCCATAATCACCTTTTTATTGCTTTAAATGCGTTTTTAGCGCATGATTGTACATTTGAGCTGAATGTGTCAAAATCTTAAAAATTAACAGGTGCCCAAGCAATTTCATGCTAGAATCATCATCCGGATGCCAAAATAAACTAAATACAGCAAAAGATTTGAGTGCACAACGTTTGGTTTAGATTTGACAGCCATAATCAGCAATTGTGTACATTTGAGCTGAATGTGTCAAAATCTTAAAAATTAACAGGTGCCCAAGCAATTTCATGCTAGAATCATCATCCGGATGCCAAAATAAACTAAATACAGCAAAAGATTTGAGTGCACAACGTTTGGTTTAGGTTTGACAGCCATAATCACCTTTTTATTGCTTTAAATGCGTTTTTAGCGCATGATTGTACATTTGAGCTGAATGTGTCAAAATCTTAAAAATTAACAGGTGCCCAAGCAATTTCATGCTAGAATCATCATCCGGATGCCAAAATAAACTAAATACAGCAAAAGATTTGAGTACACAACGTTTGGTTTAGATTTGACAGCCATAATCAGCAATTGTGTACATTTGAGCTGAATGTGTCAAAATCTTAAAAATTAACAGGTGCCCAAGCAATTTCATGCTAGAATCATCATCCGGATGCCAAAATAAACTAAATACAGCAAAAGATTTGAGTGCACAACGTTTGGTTTAGATTTGACAGCCATAATCAGCAATTGTGTACATTTGAGCTGAATGTGTCAAAATCTTAAAAATTAACAGGTGCCCAAGCAATTTCATGCTAGAATCATCATCCGGATGCCAAAATAAACTAAATACAGCAAAAGATTTGAGTGCACAACGTTTGGTTTAGGTTTGACAGCCATAATCACCTTTTTATTGCTTTAAATGCGTTTTTAGCGCATGATTGTACATTTGAGCTGAATGTGTCAAAATCTTAAAAATTAACAGGTGCCCAAGCAATTTCATGCTAGAATCATCATCCGGATGCCAAAATAAACTAAATACAGCAAAAGATTTGAGTGCACAACGTTTGGTTTAGATTTGACAGCCATAATCAGCAATTGTGTACATTTGAGCTGAATGTGTCAAAATCTTAAAAATTAACAGGTGCCCAAGCAATTTCATGCTAGAATCATCATCCGGATGCCAAAATAAACTAAATACAGCAAAAGATTTGAGTGCACAACGTTTGGTTTAGGTTTGACAGCCATAATCACCTTTTTATTGCTTTAAATGCGTTTTTAGCGCATGATTGTACATTTGAGCTGAATGTGTCAAAATCTTAAAAATTAACAGGTGCCCAAGCAATTTCATGCTAGAATCATCATCCGGATGCCAAAATAAACTAAATACAGCAAAAGATTTGAGTGCACAACGTTTGGTTTAGATTTGACAGCCATAATCAGCAATTGTGTACATTTGAGCTGAATGTGTCAAAATCTTAAAAATTAACAGGTGCCCAAGCAATTTCATGCTAGAATCATCATCCGGATGCCAAAATAAACTAAATACAGCAAAAGATTTGAGTGCACAACGTTTGGTTTAGGTTTGACAGCCATAATCAGCAATTGTGTACATTTGAGCTGAATGTGTCAAAATCTTAAAAATTAACAGGTGCCCAAGCAATTTCATGCTAGAATCATCATCCGGATGCCAAAATAAACTAAATACAGCAAAAGATTTGAGTGCACAACGTTTGGTTTAGGTTTGACAGCCATAATCACCTTTTTATTGCTTTAAATGCGTTTTTAGCGCATGATTGTACATTTGAGCTGAATGTGTCAAAATCTTAAAAATTAACAGGTGCCCAAGCAATTTCATGCTAGAATCATCATCCGGATGCCAAAATAAACTAAATACAGCAAAAGATTTGAGTGCACAACGTTTGGTTTAGATTTGACAGCCATAATCAGCAATTGTGTACATTTGAGCTGAATGTGTCAAAATCTTAAAAATTAACAGGTGCCCAAGCAATTTCATGCTAGAATCATCATCCGGATGCCAAAATAAACTAAATACAGCAAAAGATTTGAGTGCACAACGTTTGGTTTTGGTTTGACAGCCATAATCACCTTTTTATTGCTTTAAATGCGTTTGTAGCGCATGATTGTACATTTGAGCTGAATGTGTCAAAATCTTAAAAATTAACAGGTGCCCAAGCAATTTCATGCTAGAATCATCATCCGGATGCCAAAATAAACTAAATACAGCAAAAGATTTGAGTGCACAACGTTTGGTTTAGATTTGACAGCCATAATCAGCAATTGTGTACATTTGAGCTGAATGTGTCAAAATCTTAAAAATTAACAGGTGCCCAAGCAATTTCATGCTAGAATCATCATCCGGATGCCAAAATAAACTAAATACAGCAAAAGATTTGAGTGCACAACGTTTGGTTTAGGTTTGACAGCCATAATCACCTTTTTATTGCTTTAAATGCGTTTTTAGCGCATGATTGTACATTTGAGCTGAATGTGTCAAAATCTTAAAAATTAACAGGTGCCCAAGCAATTTCATGCTAGAATCATCATCCGGATGCCAAAATAAACTAAATACAGCAAAAGATTTGAGTGCACAACGTTTGGTTTAGATTTGACAGCCATAATCAGCAATTGTGTACATTTGAGCTGAATGTGTCAAAATCTTAAAAATTAACAGGTGCCCAAGCAATTTCATGCTAGAATCATCATCCGGATGCCAAAATAAACTAAATACAGCAAAAGATTTGAGTGCACAACGTTTGGTTTAGATTTGACAGCCATAATCAGCAATTGTGTACATTTGAGCTGAATGTGTCAAAATCTTAAAAATTAACAGGTGCCCAAGCAATTTCATGCTAGAATCATCATCCGGATGCCAAAATAAACTAAATACAGCAAAAGATTTGAGTGCACAACGTTTGGTTTAGGTTTGACAGCCATAATCACCTTTTTATTGCTTTAAATGCGTTTTTAGCGCATGATTGTACATTTGAGCTGAATGTGTCAAAATCTTAAAAATTAACAGGTGCCCAAGCAATTTCATGCTAGAATCATCATCCGGATGCCAAAATAAACTAAATACAGCAAAAGATTTGAGTGCACAACGTTTGGTTTAGATTTGACAGCCATAATCAGCAATTGTGTACATTTGAGCTGAATGTGTCAAAATCTTAAAAATTAACAGGTGCCCAAGCAATTTCATGCTAGAATCATCATCCGGATGCCAAAATAAACTAAATACAGCAAAAGATTTGAGTGCACAACGTTTGGTTTAGGTTTGACAGCCATAATCAGCAATTGTGTACATTTGAGCTGAATGTGTCAAAATCTTAAAAATTAACAGGTGCCCAAGCAATTTCATGCTAGAATCATCATCCGGATGCCAAAATAAACTAAATACAGCAAAAGATTTGAGTGCACAACGTTTGGTTTAGGTTTGACAGCCATAATCACCTTTTTATTGCTTTAAATGCGTTTTTAGCGCATGATTGTACATTTGAGCTGAATGTGTCAAAATCTTAAAAATTAACAGGTGCCCAAGCAATTTCATGCTAGAATCATCATCCGGATGCCAAAATAAACTAAATACAGCAAAAGATTTGAGTGCACAACGTTTGGTTTAGATTTGACAGCCATAATCAGCAATTGTGTACATTTGAGCTGAATGTGTCAAAATCTTAAAAATTAACAGGTGCCCAAGCAATTTCATGCTAGAATCATCATCCGGATGCCAAAATAAACTAAATACAGCAAAAGATTTGAGTGCACAACGTTTGGTTTTGGTTTGACAGCCATAATCACCTTTTTATTGCTTTAAATGCGTTTGTAGCGCATGATTGTACATTTGAGCTGAATGTGTCAAAATCTTAAAAATTAACAGGTGCCCAAGCAATTTCATGCTAGAATCATCATCCGGATGCCAAAATAAACTAAATACAGCAAAAGATTTGAGTGCACAACGTTTGGTTTAGATTTGACAGCCATAATCAGCAATTGTGTACATTTGAGCTGAATGTGTCAAAATCTTAAAAATTAACAGGTGCCCAAGCAATTTCATGCTAGAATCATCATCCGGATGCCAAAATAAACTAAATACAGCAAAAGATTTGAGTGCACAACGTTTGGTTTAGATTTGACAGCCATAATCAGCAATTGTGTACATTTGAGCTGAATGTGTCAAAATCTTAAAAATTAACAGGTGCCCAAGCAATTTCATGCTAGAATCATCATCCGGATGCCAAAATAAACTAAATACAGCAAAAGATTTGAGTGCACAACGTTTGGTTTAGGTTTGACAGCCATAATCAGCAATTGTGTACATTTGAGCTGAATGTGTCAAAATCTTAAAAATTAACAGGTGCCCAAGCAATTTCATGCTAGAATCATCATCCGGATGCCAAAATAAACTAAATACAGCAAAAGATTTGAGTGCACAACGTTTGGTTTAGGTTTGACAGCCATAATCACCTTTTTATTGCTTTAAATGCGTTTTTAGCGCATGATTGTACATTTGAGCTGAATGTGTCAAAATCTTAAAAATTAACAGGTGCCCAAGCAATTTCATGCTAGAATCATCATCCGGATGCCAAAATAAACTAAATACAGCAAAAGATTTGAGTGCACAACGTTTGGTTTAGATTTGACAGCCATAATCAGCAATTGTGTACATTTGAGCTGAATGTGTCAAAATCTTAAAAATTAACAGGTGCCCAAGCAATTTCATGCTAGAATCATCATCCGGATGCCAAAATAAACTAAATACAGCAAAAGATTTGAGTGCACAACGTTTGGTTTAGGTTTGACAGCCATAATCAGCAATTGTGTACATTTGAGCTGAATGTGTCAAAATCTTAAAAATTAACAGGTGCCCAAGCAATTTCATGCTAGAATCATCATCCGGATGCCAAAATAAACTAAATACAGCAAAAGATTTGAGTGCACAACGTTTGGTTTAGGTTTGACAGCCATAATCACCTTTTTATTGCTTTAAATGCGTTTTTAGCGCATGATTGTACATTTGAGCTGAATGTGTCAAAATCTTAAAAATTAACAGGTGCCCAAGCAATTTCATGCTAGAATCATCATCCGGATGCCAAAATAAACTAAATACAGCAAAAGATTTGAGTGCACAACGTTTGGTTTAGATTTGACAGCCATAATCAGCAATTGTGTACATTTGAGCTGAATGTGTCAAAATCTTAAAAATTAACAGGTGCCCAAGCAATTTCATGCTAGAATCATCATCCGGATGCCAAAATAAACTAAATACAGCAAAAGATTTGAGTGCACAACGTTTGGTTTTGGTTTGACAGCCATAATCACCTTTTTATTGCTTTAAATGCGTTTGTAGCGCATGATTGTACATTTGAGCTGAATGTGTCAAAATCTTAAAAATTAACAGGTGCCCAAGCAATTTCATGCTAGAATCATCATCCGGATGCCAAAATAAACTAAATACAGCAAAAGATTTGAGTGCACAACGTTTGGTTTAGATTTGACAGCCATAATCAGCAATTGTGTACATTTGAGCTGAATGTGTCAAAATCTTAAAAATTAACAGGTGCCCAAGCAATTTCATGCTAGAATCATCATCCGGATGCCAAAATAAACTAAATACAGCAAAAGATTTGAGTGCACAACGTTTGGTTTAGGTTTGACAGCCATAATCACCTTTTTATTGCTTTAAATGCGTTTTTAGCGCATGATTGTACATTTGAGCTGAATGTGTCAAAATCTTAAAAATTAACAGGTGCCCAAGCAATTTCATGCTAGAATCATCATCCGGATGCCAAAATAAACTAAATACAGCAAAAGATTTGAGTGCACAACGTTTGGTTTAGATTTGACAGCCATAATCAGCAATTGTGTACATTTGAGCTGAATGTGTCAAAATCTTAAAAATTAACAGGTGCCCAAGCAATTTCATGCTAGAATCATCATCCGGATGCCAAAATAAACTAAATACAGCAAAAGATTTGAGTGCACAACGTTTGGTTTAGATTTGACAGCCATAATCAGCAATTGTGTACATTTGAGCTGAATGTGTCAAAATCTTAAAAATTAACAGGTGCCCAAGCAATTTCATGCTAGAATCATCATCCGGATGCCAAAATAAACTAAATACAGCAAAAGATTTGAGTGCACAACGTTTGGTTTAGGTTTGACAGCCATAATCACCTTTTTATTGCTTTAAATGCGTTTTTAGCGCATGATTGTACATTTGAGCTGAATGTGTCAAAATCTTAAAAATTAACAGGTGCCCAAGCAATTTCATGCTAGAATCATCATCCGGATGCCAAAATAAACTAAATACAGCAAAAGATTTGAGTGCACAACGTTTGGTTTAGATTTGACAGCCATAATCAGCAATTGTGTACATTTGAGCTGAATGTGTCAAAATCTTAAAAATTAACAGGTGCCCAAGCAATTTCATGCTAGAATCATCATCCGGATGCCAAAATAAACTAAATACAGCAAAAGATTTGAGTGCACAACGTTTGGTTTAGGTTTGACAGCCATAATCAGCAATTGTGTACATTTGAGCTGAATGTGTCAAAATCTTAAAAATTAACAGGTGCCCAAGCAATTTCATGCTAGAATCATCATCCGGATGCCAAAATAAACTAAATACAGCAAAAGATTTGAGTGCACAACGTTTGGTTTAGGTTTGACAGCCATAATCACCTTTTTATTGCTTTAAATGCGTTTTTAGCGCATGATTGTACATTTGAGCTGAATGTGTCAAAATCTTAAAAATTAACAGGTGCCCAAGCAATTTCATGCTAGAATCATCATCCGGATGCCAAAATAAACTAAATACAGCAAAAGATTTGAGTGCACAACGTTTGGTTTAGATTTGACAGCCATAATCAGCAATTGTGTACATTTGAGCTGAATGTGTCAAAATCTTAAAAATTAACAGGTGCCCAAGCAATTTCATGCTAGAATCATCATCCGGATGCCAAAATAAACTAAATACAGCAAAAGATTTGAGTGCACAACGTTTGGTTTTGGTTTGACAGCCATAATCACCTTTTTATTGCTTTAAATGCGTTTGTAGCGCATGATTGTACATTTGAGCTGAATGTGTCAAAATCTTAAAAATTAACAGGTGCCCAAGCAATTTCATGCTAGAATCATCATCCGGATGCCAAAATAAACTAAATACAGCAAAAGATTTGAGTGCACAACGTTTGGTTTAGATTTGACAGCCATAATCAGCAATTGTGTACATTTGAGCTGAATGTGTCAAAATCTTAAAAATTAACAGGTGCCCAAGCAATTTCATGCTAGAATCATCATCCGGATGCCAAAATAAACTAAATACAGCAAAAGATTTGAGTGCACAACGTTTGGTTTAGATTTGACAGCCATAATCAGCAATTGTGTACATTTGAGCTGAATGTGTCAAAATCTTAAAAATTAACAGGTGCCCAAGCAATTTCATGCTAGAATCATCATCCGGATGCCAAAATAAACTAAATACAGCAAAAGATTTGAGTGCACAACGTTTGGTTTAGGTTTGACAGCCATAATCAGCAATTGTGTACATTTGAGCTGAATGTGTCAAAATCTTAAAAATTAACAGGTGCCCAAGCAATTTCATGCTAGAATCATCATCCGGATGCCAAAATAAACTAAATACAGCAAAAGATTTGAGTGCACAACGTTTGGTTTAGGTTTGACAGCCATAATCACCTTTTTATTGCTTTAAATGCGTTTTTAGCGCATGATTGTACATTTGAGCTGAATGTGTCAAAATCTTAAAAATTAACAGGTGCCCAAGCAATTTCATGCTAGAATCATCATCCGGATGCCAAAATAAACTAAATACAGCAAAAGATTTGAGTGCACAACGTTTGGTTTAGATTTGACAGCCATAATCAGCAATTGTGTACATTTGAGCTGAATGTGTCAAAATCTTAAAAATTAACAGGTGCCCAAGCAATTTCATGCTAGAATCATCATCCGGATGCCAAAATAAACTAAATACAGCAAAAGATTTGAGTGCACAACGTTTGGTTTTGGTTTGACAGCCATAATCACCTTTTTATTGCTTTAAATGCGTTTGTAGCGCATGATTGTACATTTGAGCTGAATGTGTCAAAATCTTAAAAATTAACAGGTGCCCAAGCAATTTCATGCTAGAATCATCATCCGGATGCCAAAATAAACTAAATACAGCAAAAGATTTGAGTGCACAACGTTTGGTTTAGATTTGACAGCCATAATCAGCAATTGTGTACATTTGAGCTGAATGTGTCAAAATCTTAAAAATTAACAGGTGCCCAAGCAATTTCATGCTAGAATCATCATCCGGATGCCAAAATAAACTAAATACAGCAAAAGATTTGAGTGCACAACGTTTGGTTTAGGTTTGACAGCCATAATCACCTTTTTATTGCTTTAAATGCGTTTTTAGCGCATGATTGTACATTTGAGCTGAATGTGTCAAAATCTTAAAAATTAACAGGTGCCCAAGCAATTTCATGCTAGAATCATCATCCGGATGCCAAAATAAACTAAATACAGCAAAAGATTTGAGTGCACAACGTTTGGTTTAGATTTGACAGCCATAATCAGCAATTGTGTACATTTGAGCTGAATGTGTCAAAATCTTAAAAATTAACAGGTGCCCAAGCAATTTCATGCTAGAATCATCATCCGGATGCCAAAATAAACTAAATACAGCAAAAGATTTGAGTGCACAACGTTTGGTTTAGGTTTGACAGCCATAATCACCTTTTTATTGCTTTAAATGCGTTTTTAGCGCATGATTGTACATTTGAGCTGAATGTGTCAAAATCTTAAAAATTAACAGGTGCCCAAGCAATTTCATGCTAGAATCATCATCCGGATGCCAAAATAAACTAAATACAGCAAAAGATTTGAGTGCACAACGTTTGGTTTAGATTTGACAGCCATAATCAGCAATTGTGTACATTTGAGCTGAATGTGTCAAAATCTTAAAAATTAACAGGTGCCCAAGCAATTTCATGCTAGAATCATCATCCGGATGCCAAAATAAACTAAATACAGGAAAAGATTTGAGTGCACAACGTTTGGTTTAGGTTTGACAGCCATAATCATCTTTTTATTGCTTTAAATGCGTTTTTAGCGCATGATTGTACATTTGAGCTGAATGTGTCAAAATCTTAAAAATTAACAGGTGCCCAAGCAATTTCATGCTAGAATCATCATCCGGATGCCAAAATAAACTAAATACAGCAAAAGATTTGAGTGCACAACGTTTGGTTTAGATTTGACAGCCATAATCAGCAATTGTGTACATTTGAGCTGAATGTGTCAAAATCTTAAAAATTAACAGGTGCCCAAGCAATTTCATGCTAGAATCATCATCCGGATGCCAAAATAAACTAAATACAGCAAAAGATTTGAGTGCACAACGTTTGGTTTAGATTTGACAGCCATAATCAGCAATTGTGTACATTTGAGCTGAATGTGTCAAAATCTTAAAAATTAACAGGTGCCCAAGCAATTTCATGCTAGAATCATCATCCGGATGCCAAAATAAACTAAATACAGCAAAAGATTTGAGTGCACAACGTTTGGTTTAGGTTTGACAGCCATAATCACCTTTTTATTGCTTTAAATGCGTTTTTAGCGCATGATTGTACATTTGAGCTGAATGTGTCAAAATCTTAAAAATTAACAGGTGCCCAAGCAATTTCATGCTAGAATCATCATCCGGATGCCAAAATAAACTAAATACAGCAAAAGATTTGAGTGCACAACGTTTGGTTTAGATTTGACAGCCATAATCAGCAATTGTGTACATTTGAGCTGAATGTGTCAAAATCTTAAAAATTAACAGGTGCCCAAGCAATTTCATGCTAGAATCATCATCCGGATGCCAAAATAAACTAAATACAGCAAACGATTTGAGTGCACAACGTTTGGTTTAGGTTTGACAGCCATAATCACCTTTTTATTGCTTTAAATGCGTTTTTAGCGCATGATTGTACATTTGAGCTGAATGTGTCAAAATCTTAAAAATTAACAGGTGCCCAAGCAATTTCATGCTAGAATCATCATCCGGATGCCAAAATAAACTAAATACAGCAAAAGATTTGAGTGCACAACGTTTGGTTTAGATTTGACAGCCATAATCAGCAATTGTGTACATTTGAGCTGAATGTGTCAAAATCTTAAAAATTAACAGGTGCCCAAGCAATTTCATGCTAGAATCATCATCCGGATGCCAAAATAAACTAAATACAGCAAAAGATTTGAGTGCACAACGTTTGGTTTAGGTTTGACAGCCATAATCAGCAATTGTGTACATTTGAGCTGAATGTGTCAAAATCTTAAAAATTAACAGGTGCCCAAGCAATTTCATGCTAGAATCATCATCCGGATGCCAAAATAAACTAAATACAGCAAAAGATTTGAGTGCACAACGTTTGGTTTAGGTTTGACAGCCATAATCACCTTTTTATTGCTTTAAATGCGTTTTTAGCGCATGATTGTACATTTGAGCTGAATGTGTCAAAATCTTAAAAATTAACAGGTGCCCAAGCAATTTCATGCTAGAATCATCATCCGGATGCCAAAATAAACTAAATACAGCAAAAGATTTGAGTGCACAACGTTTGGTTTAGATTTGACAGCCATAATCAGCAATTGTGTACATTTGAGCTGAATGTGTCAAAATCTTAAAAATTAACAGGTGCCCAAGCAATTTCATGCTAGAATCATCATCCGGATGCCAAAATAAACTAAATACAGCAAAAGATTTGAGTGCACAACGTTTGGTTTTGGTTTGACAGCCATAATCACCTTTTTATTGCTTTAAATGCGTTTGTAGCGCATGATTGTACATTTGAGCTGAATGTGTCAAAATCTTAAAAATTAACAGGTGCCCAAGCAATTTCATGCTAGAATCATCATCCGGATGCCAAAATAAACTAAATACAGCAAAAGATTTGAGTGCACAACGTTTGGTTTAGATTTGACAGCCATAATCAGCAATTGTGTACATTTGAGCTGAATGTGTCAAAATCTTAAAAATTAACAGGTGCCCAAGCAATTTCATGCTAGAATCATCATCCGGATGCCAAAATAAACTAAATACAGCAAAAGATTTGAGTGCACAACGTTTGGTTTAGGTTTGACAGCCATAATCATCTTTTTATTGCTTTAAATGCGTTTTTAGCGCATGATTGTACATTTGAGCTGAATGTGTCAAAATCTTAAAAATTAACAGGTGCCCAAGCAATTTCATGCTAGAATCATCATCCGGATGCCAAAATAAACTAAATACAGCAAAAGATTTGAGTGCACAACGTTTGGTTTAGATTTGACAGCCATAATCAGCAATTGTGTACATTTGAGCTGAATGTGTCAAAATCTTAAAAATTAACAGGTGCCCAAGCAATTTCATGCTAGAATCATCATCCGGATGCCAAAATAAACTAAATACAGCAAAAGATTTGAGTGCACAACGTTTGGTTTTGGTTTGACAGCCATAATCACCTTTTTATTGCTTTAAATGCGTTTGTAGCGCATGATTGTACATTTGAGCTGAATGTGTCAAAATCTTAAAAATTAACAGGTGCCCAAGCAATTTCATGCTAGAATCATCATCCGGATGCCAAAATAAACTAAATACAGCAAAAGATTTGAGTGCACAACGTTTGGTTTAGATTTGACAGCCATAATCAGCAATTGTGTACATTTGAGCTGAATGTGTCAAAATCTTAAAAATTAACAGGTGCCCAAGCAATTTCATGCTAGAATCATCATCCGGATGCCAAAATAAACTAAATACAGCAAAAGATTTGAGTGCACAACGTTTGGTTTAGGTTTGACAGCCATAATCACCTTTTTATTGCTTTAAATGCGTTTTTAGCGCATGATTGTACATTTGAGCTGAATGTGTCAAAATCTTAAAAATTAACAGGTGCCCAAGCAATTTCATGCTAGAATCATCACACGGATGCCAAAATAAACTAAATACAGCAAAAGATTTGAGTGCACAACGTTTGGTTTAGATTTGACAGCCATAATCAGCAATTGTGTACATTTGAGCTGAATGTGTCAAAATCTTAAAAATTAACAGGTGCCCAAGCAATTTCATGCTAGAATCATCATCCGGATGCCAAAATAAACTAAATACAGCAAAAGATTTGAGTGCACAACGTTTGGTTTAGGTTTGACAGCCATAATCACCTTTTTATTGCTTTAAATGCGTTTTTAGCGCATGATTGTACATTTGAGCTGAATGTGTCAAAATCTTAAAAATTAACAGGTGCCCAAGCAATTTCATGCTAGAATCATCATCCGGATGCCAAAATAAACTAAATACAGCAAAAGATTTGAGTACACAACGTTTGGTTTAGATTTGACAGCCATAATCAGCAATTGTGTACATTTGAGCTGAATGTGTCAAAATCTTAAAAATTAACAGGTGCCCAAGCAATTTCATGCTAGAATCATCATCCGGATGCCAAAATAAACTAAATACAGCAAAAGATTTGAGTGCACAACGTTTGGTTTAGATTTGACAGCCATAATCAGCAATTGTGTACATTTGAGCTGAATGTGTCAAAATCTTAAAAATTAACAGGTGCCCAAGCAATTTCATGCTAGAATCATCATCCGGATGCCAAAATAAACTAAATACAGCAAAAGATTTGAGTGCACAACGTTTGGTTTAGGTTTGACAGCCATAATCACCTTTTTATTGCTTTAAATGCGTTTTTAGCGCATGATTGTACATTTGAGCTGAATGTGTCAAAATCTTAAAAATTAACAGGTGCCCAAGCAATTTCATGCTAGAATCATCATCCGGATGCCAAAATAAACTAAATACAGCAAAAGATTTGAGTGCACAA
The DNA here is from genome assembly GCF_051991245.1 of Festucalex cinctus. Taxonomy (NCBI): domain Eukaryota; kingdom Metazoa; phylum Chordata; class Actinopteri; order Syngnathiformes; family Syngnathidae; genus Festucalex; species Festucalex cinctus. The sequence continues at coordinate 13,337 of NC_135421.1, read as the reverse complement.
CGTTTGGTTTAGATTTGACAGCCATAATCAGCAATTGTGTACATTTGAGCTGAATGTGTCAAAATCTTAAAAATTAACAGGTGCCCAAGCAATTTCATGCTAGAATCATCATCCGGATGCCAAAATAAACTAAATACAGCAAAAGATTTGAGTGCACAACGTTTGGTTTAGGTTTGACAGCCATAATCACCTTTTTATTGCTTTAAATGCGTTTTTAGCGCATGATTGTACATTTGAGCTGAATGTGTCAAAATCTTAAAAATTAACAGGTTCCCAAGCAATTTCATGCTAGAATCATCATCCGGATGCCAAAATAAACTAAATACAGCAAAAGATTTGAGTGCACAACGTTTGGTTTAGATTTGACAGCCATAATCAGCAATTGTGTACATTTGAGCTGAATGTGTCAAAATCTTAAAAATTAACAGGTGCCCAAGCAATTTCATGCTAGAATCATCATCCGGATGCCAAAATAAACTAAATACAGCAAAAGATTTGAGTGCACAACGTTTGGTTTAGGTTTGACAGCCATAATCAGCAATTGTGTACATTTGAGCTGAATGTGTCAAAATCTTAAAAATTAACAGGTGCCCAAGCAATTTCATGCTAGAATCATCATCCGGATGCCAAAATAAACTAAATACAGCAAAAGATTTGAGTGCACAACGTTTGGTTTAGGTTTGACAGCCATAATCACCTTTTTATTGCTTTAAATGCGTTTTTAGCGCATGATTGTACATTTGAGCTGAATGTGTCAAAATCTTAAAAATTAACAGGTGCCCAAGCAATTTCATGCTAGAATCATCATCCGGATGCCAAAATAAACTAAATACAGCAAAAGATTTGAGTGCACAACGTTTGGTTTAGATTTGACAGCCATAATCAGCAATTGTGTACATTTGAGCTGAATGTGTCAAAATCTTAAAAATTAACAGGTGCCCAAGCAATTTCATGCTAGAATCATCATCCGGATGCCAAAATAAACTAAATACAGCAAAAGATTTGAGTGCACAACGTTTGGTTTTGGTTTGACAGCCATAATCACCTTTTTATTGCTTTAAATGCGTTTGTAGCGCATGATTGTACATTTGAGCTGAATGTGTCAAAATCTTAAAAATTAACAGGTGCCCAAGCAATTTCATGCTAGAATCATCATCCGGATGCCAAAATAAACTAAATACAGCAAAAGATTTGAGTGCACAACGTTTGGTTTAGATTTGACAGCCATAATCAGCAATTGTGTACATTTGAGCTGAATGTGTCAAAATCTTAAAAATTAACAGGTGCCCAAGCAATTTCATGCTAGAATCATCATCCGGATGCCAAAATAAACTAAATACAGCAAAAGATTTGAGTGCACAACGTTTGGTTTAGGTTTGACAGCCATAATCACCTTTTTATTGCTTTAAATGCGTTTTTAGCGCATGATTGTACATTTGAGCTGAATGTGTCAAAATCTTAAAAATTAACAGGTGCCCAAGCAATTTCATGCTAGAATCATCATCCGGATGCCAAAATAAACTAAATACAGCAAAAGATTTGAGTGCACAACGTTTGGTTTAGGTTTGACAGCCATAATCACCTTTTTATTGCTTTAAATGCGTTTTTAGCGCATGATTGTACATTTGAGCTGAATGTGTCAAAATCTTAAAAATTAACAGGTGCCCAAGCAATTTCATGCTAGAATCATCATCCGGATGCCAAAATAAACTAAATACAGCAAAAGATTTGAGTGCACAACGTTTGGTTTAGATTTGACAGCCATAATCAGCAATTGTGTACATTTGAGCTGAATGTGTCAAAATCTTAAAAATTAACAGGTGCCCAAGCAATTTCATGCTAGAATCATCATCCGGATGCCAAAATAAACTAAATACAGCAAAAGATTTGAGTGCACAACGTTTGGTTTAGATTTGACAGCCATAATCAGCAATTGTGTACATTTGAGCTGAATGTGTCAAAATCTTAAAAATTAACAGGTGCCCAAGCAATTTCATGCTAGAATCATCATCCGGATGCCAAAATAAACTAAATACAGCAAAAGATTTGAGTGCACAACGTTTGGTTTAGGTTTGACAGCCATAATCACCTTTTTATTGCTTTAAATGCGTTTTTAGCGCATGATTGTACATTTGAGCTGAATGTGTCAAAATCTTAAAAATTAACAGGTGCCCAAGCAATTTCATGCTAGAATCATCATCCGGATGCCAAAATAAACTAAATACAGCAAAAGATTTGAGTGCACAACGTTTGGTTTAGATTTGACAGCCATAATCAGCAATTGTGTACATTTGAGCTGAATGTGTCAAAATCTTAAAAATTAACAGGTGCCCAAGCAATTTCATGCTAGAATCATCATCCGGATGCCAAAATAAACTAAATACAGCAAAAGATTTGAGTGCACAACGTTTGGTTTAGGTTTGACAGCCATAATCACCTTTTTATTGCTTTAAATGCGTTTTTAGCGCATGATTGTACATTTGAGCTGAATGTGTCAAAATCTTAAAAATTAACAGGTGCCCAAGCAATTTCATGCTAGAATCATCATCCGGATGCCAAAATAAACTAAATACAGCAAAAGATTTGAGTGCACAACGTTTGGTTTAGATTTGACAGCCATAATCAGCAATTGTGTACATTTGAGCTGAATGTGTCAAAATCTTAAAAATTAACAGGTGCCCAAGCAATTTCATGCTAGAATCATCATCCGGATGCCAAAATAAACTAAATACAGCAAAAGATTTGAGTGCACAACGTTTGGTTTTGGTTTGACAGCCATAATCACCTTTTTATTGCTTTAAATGCGTTTGTAGCGCATGATTGTACATTTGAGCTGAATGTGTCAAAATCTTAAAAATTAACAGGTGCCCAAGCAATTTCATGCTAGAATCATCATCCGGATGCCAAAATAAACTAAATACAGCAAAAGATTTGAGTGCACAACGTTTGGTTTAGATTTGACAGCCATAATCAGCAATTGTGTACATTTGAGCTGAATGTGTCAAAATCTTAAAAATTAACAGGTGCCCAAGCAATTTCATGCTAGAATCATCATCCGGATGCCAAAATAAACTAAATACAGCAAAAGATTTGAGTGCACAACGTTTGGTTTAGGTTTGACAGCCATAATCACCTTTTTATTGCTTTAAATGCGTTTTTAGCGCATGATTGTACATTTGAGCTGAATGTGTCAAAATCTTAAAAATTAACAGGTGCCCAAGCAATTTCATGCTAGAATCATCATCCGGATGCCAAAATAAACTAAATACAGCAAAAGATTTGAGTGCACAACGTTTGGTTTTGGTTTGACAGCCATAATCACCTTTTTATTGCTTTAAATGCGTTTGTAGCGCATGATTGTACATTTGAGCTGAATGTGTCAAAATCTTAAAAATTAACAGGTGCCCAAGCAATTTCATGCTAGAATCATCATCCGGATGCCAAAATAAACTAAATACAGCAAAAGATTTGAGTGCACAACGTTTGGTTTAGATTTGACAGCCATAATCAGCAATTGTGTACATTTGAGCTGAATGTGTCAAAATCTTAAAAATTAACAGGTGCCCAAGCAATTTCATGCTAGAATCATCATCCGGATGCCAAAATAAACTAAATACAGCAAAAGATTTGAGTGCACAACGTTTGGTTTAGATTTGACAGCCATAATCAGCAATTGTGTACATTTGAGCTGAATGTGTCAAACTCTTAAAAATTAACAGGTGCCCAAGCAATTTCATGCTAGAATCATCATCCGGATGCCAAAATAAACTAAATACAGCAAAAGATTTGAGTGCACAACGTTTGGTTTAGGTTTGACAGCCATAATCAGCAATTGTGTACATTTGAGCTGAATGTGTCAAAATCTTAAAAATTAACAGGTGCCCAAGCAATTTCATGCTAGAATCATCATCCGGATGCCAAAATAAACTAAATACAGCAAAAGATTTGAGTGCACAACGTTTGGTTTAGGTTTGACAGCCATAATCACCTTTTTATTGCTTTAAATGCGTTTTTAGCGCATGATTGTACATTTGAGCTGAATGTGTCAAAATCTTAAAAATTAACAGGTGCCCAAGCAATTTCATGCTAGAATCATCATCCGGATGCCAAAATAAACTAAATACAGCAAAAGATTTGAGTGCACAACGTTTGGTTTAGATTTGACAGCCATAATCAGCAATTGTGTACATTTGAGCTGAATGTGTCAAAATCTTAAAAATTAACAGGTGCCCAAGCAATTTCATGCTAGAATCATCATCCGGATGCCAAAATAAACTAAATACAGCAAAAGATTTGAGTGCACAACGTTTGGTTTTGGTTTGACAGCCATAATCACCTTTTTATTGCTTTAAATGCGTTTGTAGCGCATGATTGTACATTTGAGCTGAATGTGTCAAAATCTTAAAAATTAACAGGTGCCCAAGCAATTTCATGCTAGAATCATCATCCGGATGCCAAAATAAACTAAATACAGCAAAAGATTTGAGTGCACAACGTTTGGTTTAGATTTGACAGCCATAATCAGCAATTGTGTACATTTGAGCTGAATGTGTCAAAATCTTAAAAATTAACAGGTGCCCAAGCAATTTCATGCTAGAATCATCATCCGGATGCCAAAATAAACTAAATACAGCAAAAGATTTGAGTGCACAACGTTTGGTTTAGGTTTGACAGCCATAATCACCTTTTTATTGCTTTAAATGCGTTTTTAGCGCATGATTGTACATTTGAGCTGAATGTGTCAAAATCTTAAAAATTAACAGGTGCCCAAGCAATTTCATGCTAGAATCATCATCCGGATGCCAAAATAAACTAAATACAGCAAAAGATTTGAGTGCACAACGTTTGGTTTAGATTTGACAGCCATAATCAGCAATTGTGTACATTTGAGCTGAATGTGTCAAAATCTTAAAAATTAACAGGTGCCCAAGCAATTTCATGCTAGAATCATCATCCGGATGCCAAAATAAACTAAATACAGCAAAAGATTTGAGTGCACAACGTTTGGTTTAGGTTTGACAGCCATAATCACCTTTTTATTGCTTTAAATGCGTTTTTAGCGCATGATTGTACATTTGAGCTGAATGTGTCAAAATCTTAAAAATTAACAGGTGCCCAAGCAATTTCATGCTAGAATCATCATCCGGATGCCAAAATAAACTAAATACAGCAAAAGATTTGAGTGCACAACGTTTGGTTTAGATTTGACAGCCATAATCAGCAATTGTGTACATTTGAGCTGAATGTGTCAAAATCTTAAAAATTAACAGGTGCCCAAGCAATTTCATGCTAGAATCATCATCCGGATGCCAAAATAAACTAAATACAGCAAAAGATTTGAGTGCACAACGTTTGGTTTAGATTTGACAGCCATAATCATCTTTTTATTGCTTTAAATGCGTTTTTAGCGCATGATTGTACATTTGAGCTGAATGTGTCAAAATCTTAAAAATTAACAGGTGCCCAAGCAATTTCATGCTAGAATCATCATCCGGATGCCAAAATAAACTAAATACAGCAAAAGATTTGAGTGCACAACGTTTGGTTTAGATTTGACAGCCATAATCAGCAATTGTGTACATTTGAGCTGAATGTGTCAAAATCTTAAAAATTAACAGGTGCCCAAGCAATTTCATGCTAGAATCATCATCCGGATGCCAAAATAAACTAAATACAGCAAAAGATTTGAGTGCACAACGTTTGGTTTAGGTTTGACAGCCATAATCACCTTTTTATTGCTTTAAATGCGTTTTTAGCGCATGATTGTACATTTGAGCTGAATGTGTCAAAATCTTAAAAATGAACAGGTGCCCAAGCAATTTCATGCTAGAATCATCATCCGGATGCCAAAATAAACTAAATACAGCAAAAGATTTGAGTGCACAACGTTTGGTTTAGATTTGACAGCCATAATCAGCAATTGTGTACATTTGAGCTGAATGTGTCAAAATCTTAAAAATTAACAGGTGCCCAAGCAATTTCATGCTAGAATCATCATCCGGATGCCAAAATAAACTAAATACAGCAAAAGATTTGAGTGCACAACGTTTGGTTTAGGTTTGACAGCCATAATCACCTTTTTATTGCTTTAAATGCGTTTTTAGCGCATGATTGTACATTTGAGCTGAATGTGTCAAAATCTTAAAAATTAACAGGTGCCCAAGCAATTTCATGCTAGAATCATCATCCGGATGCCAAAATAAACTAAATACAGCAAAAGATTTGAGTGCACAACGTTTGGTTTAGATTTGACAGCCATAATCAGCAATTGTGTACATTTGAGCTGAATGTGTCAAAATCTTAAAAATTAACAGGTGCCCAAGCAATTTCATGCTAGAATCATCATCCGGATGCCAAAATAAACTAAATACAGCAAAAGATTTGAGTGCACAACGTTTGGTTTAGGTTTGACAGCCATAATCACCTTTTTATTGCTTTAAATGCGTTTTTAGCGCATGATTGTACATTTGAGCTGAATGTGTCAAAATCTTAAAAATTAACAGGTGCCCAAGCAATTTCATGCTAGAATCATCATCCGGATGCCAAAATAAACTAAATACAGCAAAAGATTTGAGTGCACAACGTTTGGTTTAGATTTGACAGCCATAATCAGCAATTGTGTACATTTGAGCTGAATGTGTCAAAATCTTAAAAATTAACAGGTGCCCAAGCAATTTCATGCTAGAATCATCATCCGGATGCCAAAATAAACTAAATACAGCAAAAGATTTGAGTGCACAACGTTTGGTTTAGGTTTGACAGCCATAATCAGCAATTGTGTACATTTGAGCTGAATGTGTCAAAATCTTAAAAATTAACAGGTGCCCAAGCAATTTCATGCTAGAATCATCATCCGGATGCCAAAATAAACTAAATACAGCAAAAGATTTGAGTGCACAACGTTTGGTTTAGGTTTGACAGCCATAATCACCTTTTTATTGCTTTAAATGCGTTTTTAGCGCATGATTGTACATTTGAGCTGAATGTGTCAAAATCTTAAAAATTAACAGGTGCCCAAGCAATTTCATGCTAGAATCATCATCCGGATGCCAAAATAAACTAAATACAGCAAAAGATTTGAGTGCACAACGTTTGGTTTAGATTTGACAGCCATAATCAGCAATTGTGTACATTTGAGCTGAATGTGTCAAAATCTTAAAAATTAACAGGTGCCCAAGCAATTTCATGCTAGAATCATCATCCGGATGCCAAAATAAACTAAATACAGCAAAAGATTTGAGTGCACAACGTTTGGTTTTGGTTTGACAGCCATAATCACCTTTTTATTGCTTTAAATGCGTTTGTAGCGCATGATTGTACATTTGAGCTGAATGTGTCAAAATCTTAAAAATTAACAGGTGCCCAAGCAATTTCATGCTAGAATCATCATCCGGATGCCAAAATAAACTAAATACAGCAAAAGATTTGAGTGCACAACGTTTGGTTTAGATTTGACAGCCATAATCAGCAATTGTGTACATTTGAGCTGAATGTGTCAAAATCTTAAAAATTAACAGGTGCCCAAGCAATTTCATGCTAGAATCATCATCCGGATGCCAAAATAAACTAAATACAGCAAAAGATTTGAGTGCACAACGTTTGGTTTAGATTTGACAGCCATAATCAGCAATTGTGTACATTTGAGCTGAATGTGTCAAAATCTTAAAAATTAACAGGTGCCCAAGCAATTTCATGCTAGAATCATCATCCGGATGCCAAAATAAACTAAATACAGCAAAAGATTTGAGTGCACAACGTTTGGTTTAGGTTTGACAGCCATAATCACCTTTTTATTGCTTTAAATGCGTTTTTAGCGCATGATTGTACATTTGAGCTGAATGTGTCAAAATCTTAAAAATTAACAGGTGCCCAAGCAATTTCATGCTAGAATCATCATCCGGATGCCAAAATAAACTAAATACAGCAAAAGATTTGAGTGCACAACGTTTGGTTTAGATTTGACAGCCATAATCAGCAATTGTGTACATTTGAGCTGAATGTGTCAAAATCTTAAAAATTAACAGGTGCCCAAGCAATTTCATGCTAGAATCATCATCCGGATGCCAAAATAAACTAAATACCGCAAAAGATTTGAGTGCACAACGTTTGGTTTTGGTTTGACAGCCATAATCACCTTTTTATTGCTTTAAATGCGTTTGTAGCGCATGATTGTACATTTGAGCTGAATGTGTCAAAATCTTAAAAATTAACAGGTGCCCAAGCAATTTCATGCTAGAATCATCATCCGGATGCCAAAATAAACTAAATACAGCAAAAGATTTGAGTGCACAACGTTTGGTTTAGATTTGACAGCCATAATCAGCAATTGTGTACATTTGAGCTGAATGTGTCAAAATCTTAAAAATTAACAGGTGCCCAAGCAATTTCATGCTAGAATCATCATCCGGATGCCAAAATAAACTAAATACAGCAAAAGATTTGAGTGCACAACGTTTGGTTTAGGTTTGACAGCCATAATCACCTTTTTATTGCTTTAAATGCGTTTTTAGCGCATGATTGTACATTTGAGCTGAATGTGTCAAAATCTTAAAAATTAACAGGTGCCCAAGCAATTTCATGCTAGAATCATCATCCGGATGCCAAAATAAACTAAATACAGCAAAAGATTTGAGTGCACAACGTTTGGTTTAGATTTGACAGCCATAATCAGCAATTGTGTACATTTGAGCTGAATGTGTCAAAATCTTAAAAATTAACAGGTGCCCAAGCAATTTCATGCTAGAATCATCATCCGGATGCCAAAATAAACTAAATACAGCAAAAGATTTGAGTGCACAACGTTTGGTTTAGGTTTGACAGCCATAATCACCTTTTTATTGCTTTAAATGCGTTTTTAGCGCATGATTGTACATTTGAGCTGAATGTGTCAAAATCTTAAAAATTAACAGGTGCCCAAGCAATTTCATGCTAGAATCATCATCCGGATGCCAAAATAAACTAAATACAGCAAAAGATTTGAGTGCACAACGTTTGGTTTAGATTTGACAGCCATAATCAGCAATTGTGTACATTTGAGCTGAATGTGTCAAAATCTTAAAAATTAACAGGTGCCCAAGCAATTTCATGCTAGAATCATCATCCGGATGCCAAAATAAACTAAATACAGCAAAAGATTTGAGTGCACAACGTTTGGTTTAGATTTGACAGCCATAATCAGCAATTGTGTACATTTGAGCTGAATGTGTCAAAATCTTAAAAATTAACAGGTGCCCAAGCAATTTCATGCTAGAATCATCATCCGGATGCCAAAATAAACTAAATACAGCAAAAGATTTGAGTGCACAACGTTTGGTTTAGGTTTGACAGCCATAATCACCTTTTTATTGCTTTAAATGCGTTTTTAGCGCATGATTGTACATTTGAGCTGAATGTGTCAAAATCTTAAAAATTAACAGGTGCCCAAGCAATTTCATGCTAGAATCATCATCCGGATGCCAAAATAAACTAAATACAGCAAAAGATTTGAGTGCACAACGTTTGGTTTAGATTTGACAGCCATAATCAGCAATTGTGTACATTTGAGCTGAATGTGTCAAAATCTTAAAAATTAACAGGTGCCCAAGCAATTTCATGCTAGAATCATCATCCGGATGCCAAAATAAACTAAATACAGCAAAAGATTTGAGTGCACAACGTTTGGTTTAGGTTTGACAGCCATAATCACCTTTTTATTGCTTTAAATGCGTTTTTAGCGCATGATTGTACATTTGAGCTGAATGTGTCAAAATCTTAAAAATTAACAGGTGCCCAAGCAATTTCATGCTAGAATCATCATCCGGATGCCAAAATAAACTAAATACAGCAAAAGATTTGAGTGCACAACGTTTGGTTTAGGTTTGACAGCCATAATCACCTTTTTATTGCTTTAAATGCGTTTTTAGCGCATGATTGTACATTTGAGCTGAATGTGTCAAAATCTTAAAAATTAACAGGTGCCCAAGCAATTTCATGCTAGAATCATCATCCGGATGCCAAAATAAACTAAATACAGCAAAAGATTTGAGTGCACAACGTTTGGTTTAGATTTGACAGCCATAATCAGCAATTGTGTACATTTGAGCTGAATGTGTCAAAATCTTAAAAATTAACAGGTGCCCAAGCAATTTCATGCGAGAATCATCATCCGGATGCCAAAATAAACTAAATACAGCAAAAGATTTGAGTGCACAACGTTTGGTTTAGATTTGACAGCCATAATCAGCAATTGTGTACATTTGAGCTGAATGTGTCAAAATCTTAAAAATTAACAGGTGCCCAAGCAATTTCATGCTAGAATCATCATCCGGATGCCAAAATAAACTAAATACAGCAAAAGATTTGAGTGCACAACGTTTGGTTTAGGTTTGACAGCCATAATCACCTTTTTATTGCTTTAAATGCGTTTTTAGCGCATGATTGTACATTTGAGCTGAATGTGTCAAAATCTTAAAAATTAACAGGTGCCCAAGCAATTTCATGCTAGAATCATCATCCGGATGCCAAAATAAACTAAATACAGCAAAAGATTTGAGTGCACAACGTTTGGTTTAGATTTGACAGCCATAATCAGCAATTGTGTACATTTGAGCTGAATGTGTCAAAATCTTAAAAATTAACAGGTGCCCAAGCAATTTCATGCTAGAATCATCATCCGGATGCCAAAATAAACTAAATACAGCAAAAGATTTGAGTGCACAACGTTTGGTTTAGGTTTGACAGCCATAATCACCTTTTTATTGCTTTAAATGCGTTTTTAGCGCATGATTGTACATTTGAGCTGAATGTGTCAAAATCTTAAAAATTAACAGGTGCCCAAGCAATTTCATGCTAGAATCATCATCCGGATGCCAAAATAAACTAAATACAGCAAAAGATTTGAGTGCACAACGTTTGGTTTAGATTTGACAGCCATAATCAGCAATTGTGTACATTTGAGCTGAATGTGTCAAAATCTTAAAAATTAACAGGTGCCCAAGCAATTTCATGCTAGAATCATCATCCGGATGCCAAAATAAACTAAATACAGCAAAAGATTTGAGTGCACAACGTTTGGTTTAGGTTTGACAGCCATAATCATCTTTTTATTGCTTTAAATGCGTTTTTAGCGCATGATTGTACATTTGAGCTGAATGTGTCAAAATCTTAAAAATTAACAGGTGCCCAAGCAATTTCATGCTAGAATCATCATCCGGATGCCAAAATAAACTAAATACAGCAAAAGATTTGAGTGCACAACGTTTGGTTTAGGTTTGACAGCCATAATCATCTTTTTATTGCTTTAAATGCGTTTTTAGCGCATGATTGTACATTTGAGCTGAATGTGTCAAAATCTTAAAAATTAACAGGTGCCCAAGCAATTTCATGCTAGAATCATCATCCGGATGCCAAAATAAACTAAATACAGCAAAAGATTTGAGTGCACAACGTTTGGTTTAGGTTTGACAGCCATAATCACCTTTTTATTGCTTTAAATGCGTTTTTAGCGCATGATTGTACATTTGAGCTGAATGTGTCAAAATCTTAAAAATTAACAGGTGCCCAAGCAATTTCATGCTAGAATCATCATCCGGATGCCAAAATAAACTAAATACAGCAAAAGATTTGAGTGCACAACGTTTGGTTTAGATTTGACAGCCATAATCAGCAATTGTGTACATTTGAGCTGAATGTGTCAAAATCTTAAAAATTAACAGGTGCCCAAGCAATTTCATGCTAGAATCATCATCCGGATGCCAAAATAAACTAAATACAGCAAAAGATTTGAGTGCACAACGTTTGGTTTAGATTTGACAGCCATAATCAGCAATTGTGTACATTTGAGCTGAATGTGTCAAAATCTTAAAAATTAACAGGTGCCCAAGCAATTTCATGCTAGAATCATCATCCGGATGCCAAAATAAACTAAATACAGCAAAAGATTTGAGTGCACAACGTTTGGTTTAGGTTTGACAGCCATAATCACCTTTTTATTGCTTTAAATGCGTTTTTAGCGCATGATTGTACATTTGAGCTGAATGTGTCAAAATCTTAAAAATGAACAGGTGCCCAAGCAATTTCATGCTAGAATCATCATCCGGATGCCAAAATAAACTAAATACAGCAAAAGATTTGAGTGCACAACGTTTGGTTTAGATTTGACAGCCATAATCAGCAATTGTGTACATTTGAGCTGAATGTGTCAAAATCTTAAAAATTAACAGGTGCCCAAGCAATTTCATGCTAGAATCATCATCCGGATGCCAAAATAAACTAAATACAGCAAAAGATTTGAGTGCACAACGTTTGGTTTAGGTTTGACAGCCATAATCACCTTTTTATTGCTTTAAATGCGTTTTTAGCGCATGATTGTACATTTGAGCTGAATGTGTCAAAATCTTAAAAATTAACAGGTGCCCAAGCAATTTCATGCTAGAATCATCATCCGGATGCCAAAATAAACTAAATACAGCAAAAGATTTGAGTGCACAACGTTTGGTTTAGATTTGACAGCCATAATCAGCAATTGTGTACATTTGAGCTGAATGTGTCAAAATCTTAAAAATTAACAGGTGCCCAAGCAATTTCATGCTAGAATCATCATCCGGATGCCAAAATAAACTAAATACAGCAAAAGATTTGAGTGCACAACGTTTGGTTTAGGTTTGACAGCCATAATCACCTTTTATTGCTTTAAATGCGTTTTAGCGCATGATTGTACATTTGAGCTGAATGTGTCAAAATCTTAAAAATTAACAGGTGCCCAAGCAATTTCATGCTAGAATCATCATCCGGATGCCAAAATAAACTAAATACAGCAAAAGATTTGAGTGCACAACGTTTGGTTTAGATTTGACAGCCATAATCAGCAATTGTGTACATTTGAGCTGAATGTGTCAAAATCTTAAAAATTAACAGGTGCCCAAGCAATTTCATGCTAGAATCATCATCCGGATGCCAAAATAAACTAAATACAGCAAAAGATTTGAGTGCACAACGTTTGGTTTAGGTTTGACAGCCATAATCAGCAATTGTGTACATTTGAGCTGAATGTGTCAAAATCTTAAAAATTAACAGGTGCCCAAGCAATTTCATGCTAGAATCATCATCCGGATGCCAAAATAAACTAAATACAGCAAAAGATTTGAGTGCACAACGTTTGGTTTAGGTTTGACAGCCATAATCACCTTTTTATTGCTTTAAATGCGTTTTTAGCGCATGATTGTACATTTGAGCTGAATGTGTCAAAATCTTAAAAATTAACAGGTGCCCAAGCAATTTCATGCTAGAATCATCATCCGGATGCCAAAATAAACTAAATACAGCAAAAGATTTGAGTGCACAACGTTTGGTTTAGATTT